>NW_014333295.1:0-37895 GCF_000341935.2 Cephus cinctus | reverse complement strand
AAAATACTAACTGTGAACCCTGCCGGTCGACGGACCTTCGTGCCTTGGTCTAATTCGAGGGTGAGGGATCTTCCCTCCGCGTGTCCGTTACACGCGCGGTCAAAACTTACGAAAACACACAAAATCCGGTACCAAGATTTGCACGAAGTTACGTCGCTCACAAAAGTTAGATATCCTCGCTTACCGTGTGGTTCCCTGGTCGCGTAATCCAAGAAACCTCGATCGACAGCCCAGTGGCACTTTGTGCACTCGCGTACTCAACAATTCGACTACAATAAAACCAAACGTCTGACGTCTTCGCGTGTCCAAGCAGGAATCTCTTCTTCACGCGCTTTGTCTTCGCGTGAAGGATAGCACCCCCTTCCTTTAGGCTAATGGGCGGCGATTCGCCCTGCGGACGAATCCTTCAACCCAGCGTCTTCGCCATGCGCCAGTTTCGAATTTGTCATTGCGACAATTAATAATTTTCATCTCTTGTGGACAATTTGTACAGTTCGGTCCTACGAAGAGTAACATTCGTTCTTGCGCGAGGGTGCACCAGGCTTCCCTGGATTCCCAACTCGCGGAAATATAATTCTGCGAAATATATCATGCGCAACTGACGATGGGCGCTATGCCATAGGGGTCGGTAGTGGTGCTCAGTCGGGTGGCGCTGTGTACGCCGCTTCCAGTCGTCGTGGTTGAGTACCAGCTGAGTAGAGCGCGTTGCTGCCGCGTGACGTCAAGCTGTCCCGCGTTGCGCGCGCCTCCTGGGCCAGTAGAGCTGCTGTCCGCAGATAGCGCGAGTGTCGACCCTCGCGTGTCGCAGCTCCCTTCCTCCAGGGACTCCAGCTGGCTCCATCTCTCTCGTTCTCCGCGTCTTCACGGGCACGGCGAGCGAGCACCTATTCGAACTCCGGCAGAGTACACGCAAAACAAAAGAAAATAATAAAATAATCTATCGAACTTTTAATTAGGCCCTTGCGGTCGGTGGATCCTGCCTGGACTTTGCAATGGCCTTTCGGCCCGTATCGCGTTTCGGCGTGATTTTCCGCCGAGGACAAGACGGGTGAAATCCACCACGTCACAACCTTTAACGATTTGAATATCGCAAAATCGCATGGCTGCATTATGTTGATGGATTTGGGTGTCAAGCAGTACAGAATAATTCTGTGTTCGACATAGAATTCTCGAAGCACCGAACTGGTGTGTGATTTGTGTCCATTAAGCACAGAGATATGTACGTTATTATCCACGCACCATAGATAAAACACGTTAGCGAAATATCCATAAAATGTGGCGTGGACCATCCAACCGCTATATCGGATTGACCAATTAGCCATTCACTTGGGACTGATTGTGCAATTTGCACCGGAATTATTTTATAGGGAAATACGATAATCGATGGTAAGCGTTGGGTCGCCAGCAGCAGAGAAGGTGTTCAGAACCGTTATGCATTCATTTTCTTTGGCATTTTTCTCGCTTTTTGCGCCTATTAGCCTCTCACTTTTAGGACAGGTTTGCACGCCTGTCTCGTCGATAATAAATATATTGTGCGGTCTGTCAAGAATATCAAGAGTATTATTTTCATCCAAGAAGGCTCGCAAATCAGCAAACCAGTTCCTCAGCCCTTCTTCGGTGACACAGGCCTTCGAGATAATATATGTATTTTTTTACGAATTTCTGGATGCCTTTTTAAAAACAAAGCCATCCATCTTTCACCTGGTGTATTATTTCTAAATGAATTTGCTCGTGGAGCTTCCTCCATGACACCCTGTACAGCATTTTTCACTTCGCCCAGATGCATAGAAAAAAAATGTAAATATTTATAGCTAAGTCATTTGCAATGCAGTAAACTCACCTACGATTATATACCCTTGTCATAGTAGAGCTGGCAGGTTCATTCACTGGAAAGAGGTTAGAAAATCTTACCAATTAATGGACATTACTAGTATGATGTATGAAAAACTGTTGACACAGTGATAGATTGATTCTTTCTACACTTATATAACCCGACATTTACTCTGAAAAATCACCTGCAACAATTATTTGAGCAATTATTTGATTGTAGACACCACAAACTCCGTTGCTCAGTACTTTACCGGTAAACATTTTTTCCTCGTGTCAGCCGATTTTAAAAATATAACTGTAACCCCGATTCCATCGCCACCTATGAATTTTTCTCTAAATTTTAGTTTCAAAATCATTTAACTCCGATTGATGTTTAATTTTTTTTTAACAAACGCTCAAGGAATACCCCGTAATGTGTCGCCACACTGAGAGAAAAAATTCGTTGAATTAAACATACTGATTATACATTATACTGATTAAACATACTTTGACCATCATTTTCTTTGAATGAATAAGCCGTAATTACCATAACAAATCTTTGTCATTTAAATCAAAAAACAAATGGATTATTCGGAACACATAGTTAGTTCGACTACATTTTTAATTAAGGGATCATCACAGTGTAAAGTTTTCAAAAAGTCGATTTTTTTTTACATTATCTGATAGTATACACGGTTATAAACATTCTGTCCAATTTTTATGTCGAAATTCGAATTATTTCGGTCGCTACAGCCTTTCTTAGAAAAGGGATTGGAGGGTCAGACCTGGCGCACTCCGAACTTTAAACGCGTTTTTCTCGGAATTGTGTTTTTCAAAACGGTGGCCACTCTCAAAGGAAGAATTTTCAAGCTATCTATTTGAAATTTTAACAGAACATTCTTTACGTCATTACTTATGTTGCTATTGAAGCTTTTTTTTTTGAAATCTTCCTATTTTGTTTTACGAAAAACTGTCGAAAAAAAGGCCAAATTTTATGTTTTGTTCAAACCGATGCCATTTTTTCAAATTTCACTAACAACAAAAAAGCCTCCATAGGAGCATAGTGGCTTTCCTATAGATTTATAAACCATTTGAAATTTTAGTTTGAGGTAAAATTTGTGCCCGCAATCCTGGCCACCATAGGACAACATTTTTTTCCATTCAATTTTCCACAAATAAAAACAACGTTAAACAATACATAAAGAAACTTTAAAAAAATAATTATGTATACTTCATAGGTGCTTCAATTTGTAAAAAAAAATTAGACCGATTACCTTATTCTATCCACCTAAAAAAAATTGCGAAAATCGGCTATTTTTCGGGCGGCCACACTGTGATGATCCCTTAAAACAACTATAGATTAGTCGTTTTGATTAAAACCATTCGGTTAAAGTAGAGAGGCAATGTGTTTGGATGCATGTAATTGGATCAACCACATACGTTGTTGTTTTGAATAAATATAGTGATTCGAACCCCCGAACTTGAACTGCTTGAAACAATCGCTATGCATCGTTCGATAAAACAAGTGGTTTGATAGAATCAAGTCATCCGCATTTCTTTCATTCAAACTTATAACTCCGTCAACTCTGTCAAATGCGCTCGGTTGATTTGACTAAATGTCATATTAGTTTGAAACTTGTGATGATTGTGGCGAATGAATCGAATTGTTCGGCCTATTTTATTTGTGAAAAAACCTAGGTTCAAAATACTTCTTGAGTACAAAAACGACAAGAGTCGTATCGAATATTATAGTCATATTTTGTAAGTTCTAATCGAGTTTTTCAGTCGAACAACTATTTTAATTGTAATAGTTTACTACATCTCATAAGTAGAACTTTATTCATATATATTACCAAAGTTTTATACATTACATTGCATTACCCGCAACTAATTTATTTGTGAAAAAATGTAGGTTCAAGATACTGATCGAGTACAATAACGACAAGAGTCGTATCGAATATTATTATAGTCATATTTTGTAAGTTTATTTTTCAGTCGAACAATTATAAGTGTAAGCCAAAGGCAACTGTGTTATTCTAGTATACTAATTCCAGAACTCATTGTTAAGTAATTTCTATGAGATTCAGATTGCTTTTTGATATACGTGTTCTGTACATTCATATGTATTTTCATCTTAAATATAAGTTAAACTTCTGTTGCAATAAAAGCAAACATATATAATATATATAACAGATTTTTAATTTTTTTACCTGCAGATCAAAATAGGTCTTTCTCGGTTATGTTTCACGTGTTCTTTTAATATAGAAAAGAGATAGAAGAAGAGAAGTGGTTGAAAACATTTTGTGTATGTTTCTCAGAAGTGTATAATAGTACATCACGATACGAGTGCGTAAAACGTTCATTATGACACTGAGTGAAGTAAGGATTCTTATTTTAAATAATACAAACCTCACGTCGAACGAACTCGGATTGTTTTTGAAACAACCTTATACCTCTTTGACGCAAATGGATGCGCAGTTCAATGGTATCCGCAAATGAAATTCTGCACTAAACTGGATTTCAAGTTATTCGGAGTAATCTTTGGTTGCTCTAACAATTAGAGCCACCAAAGATTACTCCGGAGTAAGCTATGGTTGCTTTAACAGTTCCAGCAACCATATATTACTCCGGACAACTTTAAATCTAGTTCAGTGCAGAATTTCCTTTGTTGATTCGAGAAAATATTTCGGTGATTGCAGCAAGATGTCGTTGGATTTGTGACAAGAGTCCTTAACCAGACAAGGGGTATCCGAGCGAGCACTAGTTCGCTGCCGCGCCACTAGGTGGCAAAGGCAACTCGCATGAAGAAACGTCAGACCGGGTGAATAAGTAATCCGTCGATTTTGAGGTTTTGGGCTTCGCCGTGGGTATATTCTGTCGGTTCTTGGCTCTCGTATATGCGACACTCGTTAACCCATACCTATACACAGCTACTTATACCCATGGCTAACCCATATTATTACTGTTATACCCCAACCCATACATATATTATACACACTACTTATGCATTATTTTTACCGACATTACTAGACAAATATATAAGTCAATCAATCGTCTAGTATAATCAACTCTTATAATTTATACTTATTAGTTTACACTTTTGTTTTGTTTTATATTCCGTTATATTATTGGAATCTTCAATTATGAATTACGTTATCATTTATAGCACCGGAAAATGGTACGCTTATTATTCTATCAAGCATTATGTTCTTAAGGAATTTGTCATACCAATCCTTTATTATGTCTTGAAATAAAAGATAAACCTGAAGCTCCTCGAGACTAGCAGTACTCGCGAGGTTTCAGGTACAGAATTGGAAGACTCAGGTATGCAACAACAGACATAATTGTTAGAGCTCTGATTTGTTAAATGATCATTGAGAAAGGGAATTAAAGACCAATCAAATTCATGAGAAGTAATGGAAGGGATAAGAAACTACGTCTTTAAAAAAGGTTGGAGAGACTAAAAAGACAGAAGATGTTTCTGTGGTAGAAGTGTGGCGCGGTGAAGTACTCAAGTAGAAATTTTGTAAAAGAAGTGTAAAGTAAAAATCAAAGTTAGAGTCGAAGTCTAGAGTTCTAGGAAGTTATAGTCTCTTCAATTCAGTTTTTCGAAGTTTATACAGAAGTGAAGCATACCTGGTGACTCTATTCTGCGGGTTTTGTGAACCATCATCATCACTATCATTTACAAAACCTGATTACAACCTCATCTGGACTGAGTATCCATCCAAACCACCTAATTGAATCAGTACTTCTTCCGAGGAAAGTAATAAAAGGAAACAGTTGAATTCCCTGGAAATCATTTGGTAAGCCTATGAGTGCACTCACATACAATCAGGTACACACAATAATTCATTCATGCCCAGAATATCTAACTTACATAAAACGGATCAAGAATACCCGAGCAAAGAAACAATCAGTTCGTTCAGTTAAAATTCGTTCTAGTTTCATTAATCAGGATATCATATCAGACTCAAGGAACAATCTTCCTCATATCGATCAAGGTATCCTTTGGAACCTACTTCCTATTCCTCCCGAATCTTATCTGCTGGAACAATTGTCATAACGCGTGGACGTACCGTTTAGCACCGGCAAATCTGACCAACGAACCATCCTAACTACCTTTTCTGAATCAGCATTCACGGAATCTCTATAACACTCAATCGGTTCTCTTAAATATTGAACATAAGAACTTAACTCTTAGCGGCTACACCTCAGCCAGGCCACATAGCGGCCACATGGGGTAACTCATTACCCCACGCTGAAAAACCTAATTGTATGTACAAGACATGGGTGTTTTAAGACTTCTAATCGATTGTTTCATGTTTGTTGAAGAGTTCTTCAACATGTCTAACGGTTTTTATCGGTCAATTTATAGATGGTGTTCTAAAAACTGATCATATATGTGAAAATTCGGGAAAAATGTTTTTTTTCAGAAAAAAATTTATTACTCCGCCATTTTTCAATATTAAGGGCTAAAATTTTAGGATTGTACGCACAACATATATCAGTACCATAAAAAAATAACAGTATCCGCCGATCATTCAAAAAGTATATTGATTTTGCTAAATTACTGAAGGAAAAATGAAAAAATTACAAAGTATACAATTTCCTTTTTTTGTGTTTTATTAGCTTCTAAATAAACGAAAGAATTTATAAAAAACAAAAACAATTTATTTTTAATTATATTTCATTGACCAACACACGTCATGCACAAATGGAACCGATATTCCTCGCAAACCGGTCTTCTACAGGCCGAACATCCAACACGCGTTTTTTTATCTTTCTTTCGGTTGTACAGTACGCATCTCCGCGCTTGATCGAAGATAACTTTTTGCAGGTCGCTCATTTTTTTGTAGCTATCGATGTTCAGGATGCTCTTGATGACCATCTGTAGCTCTAGCCGAAGAAATGGTCCTGCCAATTTCTGGTGTAGTATCGGGAAGGTGAGAAGAGCAATCAGTTTTTTCAAAACGATGATCGCAGAAGTGGATTCCCGTGCGTCGCCGACTTTGAGACCCCACTGTTTAGTCTTTCAATGCCTAGTCATAGACCACGTTCGTAGGATCAGATTTTCCACGCGGACGTAACATACGTAAAATCATATTGTGCTCCGTTAATGCTCAATATGAAGGGGGAAGTTGTAACGCACCCGTTACTAATAGTAGTATCGGTAAAGTCGATGGGCAAATAATTTTACCGACCGTGTATTTGCCTACGTTCCTAGTTATATATTAGTATAATTGGTGTCATTAGGTATCATCCATAATAACCAATCAGACACGAGCCTCGGCTTACTGGCGACTGTTTTGTCCGGTACCGGGCTAGTCGGGGAGAGATAGTCGAGTTGTGTGGACGTAAAGAGTACATCTGTAGACAATAATTTAAAACGTGGCGTTGATCCAAACGAAACGCAGATCCATTAGTAATATTCCGTATCATCGAAGGAAGATAAATCAATTAAATCCGATTCTATCTTGAATACCAAATATGGCCCAAGCAAGGAATTATATATATATATCAAGGATGATTGGCCAAACGACAGGATGAGTCAAATCCCACTTGAAGGACGAAATAATAATACAATTTGATGACTTGGTTGATGATGGGAACATGGAAGGAAAGGACATAGAGAATGGATCAAAAGCGTAACACGTATTTTACTTTTAATTATTATCAAATTCTTATGTCAATTTTATTATGTCATATATATATTTATATTTCCCGACTGGTACATATGCGAAGAAGAATGGGTTATGAGTGAGTTCTATATTTGTTTTATATCAAATTGAAATTTAATATTAATTTTGGAAAATGTGTATAATTATAGTCAGATGTAATATTAATATTAGTTGTAACGTTTGTCGATAGTGCAATTTCGTACCCTCCTTATGAGTGTACGAAATGGGATGTAGGTAAGTGCTCGGGGCTGGCGTCTTTAAGAATGTAGTCGACATAGGTTGGTAACGTAAAAAAAAATAACAAGATTTTATTAAATAATCGATAATCGATACAGTAGTTTTATAATCGGTGTCAATTACTTAGTCGAAATCTATTGTCGGTATTGTAGAAAAACGGATTGCCTGGGAGTCTGCCTATGTTTGTTGTCTATCCCTATCTCTCTCTAACCTGTATGGAAGGTACAGAGGATCTGCCGGTGTTGGTTCGATAACCTTAGTGGCGCTTTGCCTTCCTAGTGGCTATGGCACTGTGTGCGACGCAACTCCTAACGGCGCGGATGACAGATTGCAAAACGGCGATGACGCAAGTCTCTGCGGAAGATGGACGGTTGTCTTCGCAGAACTTTAACAATCTTTCTACGCGGGGTCTACTTGGGATAGCAAATGCTAATATCCTCTAGCCTCTCGATCCGATTATGAATTTTTGACTATCTGACAGGTTTCGATTTATGTGACGTATGCTGTGCTTCCGTGACACTTACCGAGAATTTTATACTTGGTCTGTTCGGAATCTCTGATTATCCTCTCTAATAACTCAGGCTTTCGACTACTATGACTTAACTGCCTTTGATTGGTCTGAACTGTTGTGTTTAATGACCTGTAATCCGATATTTGTTAGCGGGAAGCGCTAATCATCTATCGGATTATTTTGATATTATTTTTCCGCGGTTTGACTTTCGGGAGACGTTCTTCATCTATCGGCGCGTGTTGATACTAGCCGCGTGTCCTCGTCGTCCCTTGGTAACGGGTGCGCTCTCAGTACAGGAGTACTGAGAGGTTGATCGTTTTGTCACGTTACATAGTGTATTTTGAATAGATATCTATAACTTTCTCAAATGTTTATTTGAATTTCGCTAATTGTTTTTATTATTTTATTTAATAAGTAAAGTAAAATTATACTATGCTCTCTTGCATCGAAACGCAGACAAGACTGAAGAAACTCAAACCTCATTCGAGGAAAGACACATCTGTAGAAGTCGATTACGTTTCTTTTGTCCCAGAGTTCATTGTTATCTACCTTGGAAGACTTCCATAAGCCAGCATAGTATAAAACACCGATGTAAGCTCTGATTTCAAGAGGGTCAGTGTGATGGTGGTAGGTCTGGGCTCTGTCTTCAACAACCAAGCTAGCAGACACCTCCTCGATTCTCTCATTCCTGCAGTTGACGATTGCTTCGATGATTTCTTGATTGAACAACAGATCCCAAAAGTTCTCTAGCGAATTCAGATTTACAGCATCATCTGCCAAGCTTGCTTCATACGGAACTTCACCTCTGCTTACACGATCTGATCTTCGTTTAGCCGATTGCGTTTCCCAGGCAAAATTATTTTTACCGTATAACTTGGTCGATGGGCGACCACATAGACGAGATTTTGAAGAAGACGATTGATTTCCTGCTTCACTCGCTTTACGTTTGCGGGATCCTAGAGCCCGTTCATTTCAACTGCATCTTGCATGTCTTTTTCGTCGACATCATCGGTTTGGTAATCGCTCGAGTGTGATGATACATCTTGTTCTGACTCCGTGTTCGAATGTTCTTCACAATCAGACTGACCGTCAATAACTTCTTCCAGCAATTTACTCCGCTGACTTCTTGTTCGAAAATTGTACATATTAAGAAAATAAAAATTCATACCTTTTGTTTTTACTAGAATATCAAACACTTACCTTTATTTTGTCTATTGACGCAACAAACAACTCGATCTGAAAAAAAAAGATCGGTGCCTAGCAACGGTTGCGGCCACACTGGGGTAACTAATTACCCCACGCTGAGAAAACGAATGCTCAAAGCACCACCACGCGTTTTTTCGGCTTCCTATGTAATGGAGTTACATCTCACACTTGTCTACTACTGGCAGATGTCGTTACTTGTATCAATTTCAAAGGTTTTAGACCACTAATTTGACTTCGTCTGAGCCTGGGGTAACTAATTACCCCCAGTGGCCGCTAAGGGTTAACCATATTCCGCGTATTTAGAGAGCGATCGTTACAATACTTTTGTATCCTGCATTTTGTATCCTGAATCCTGCATCTAATATCCAGCTTCTTTCATCCAAGAGAGAACCTTTTTTTTGTGATCACACCGCCCGTTGAGAGACCAACTAAATATTCGGTTTCACGGACTAAGATTTCGTTCAACAAGCAGAATATCGCGTCACTTGACCCAAAGCTTTGTTCAATCCAACGATGTCTCGCTGCGATCACCGAAATGATTTGTCGAATCAACAAAGGAAATTCTGCACCGAACTGGATTTGGAGTTTACCGGACTGATCATTAGTGGTTCCAATAAAATATTTCGTTACATTGAAAGATGTTCAGTCAAACAGA
This sequence comes from Cephus cinctus, assembly GCF_000341935.2. Classification (NCBI taxonomy): domain Eukaryota; kingdom Metazoa; phylum Arthropoda; class Insecta; order Hymenoptera; family Cephidae; genus Cephus; species Cephus cinctus. Next base: position 27,796 of record NW_014333295.1, on the reverse strand, counting down.
CAGAACATCACTTTGCTTTGTTCAAAAGTTTATTCGAGTCAAGAAGGTTACATTCTGACTAATAGTTTTTTTTGCATCAATGGAATAGTACGTGTACACGTCAGTAGACTGAATCTTTTTTTCACACGAATTTATCATTTTTTGAAATTACCTATGCATTCGTTTAATTGAACAAGTTTTGATTCAGTTGAAGCATTCAATATTTTGTCATATTTACATAATATTTATTTAATATTGATTTGTTGGATAGACTAAGTTTCTTTTAATGCAACGAATTTTTTCTCTCAGTGCAGGGGGCACCTTAAAATATTATTTTTTGGACAAATGACTATAAAACTGCCTAAAAATGTATGATAGTAACGTCATAGGTATCTAAAATGTTTTTAAGGAAGGGAAAACCTATTAATAAATATTTTTGAGGTAAGTTAACAGTGCCATGTCCCGTAAAACAAGACCAGTCGGCGTTCTATTTGAGCATGTGTTACAAAAACTGTTGTATCTAGCGATTAACGAATGGGTATAAGACTCGTGTGATTGGTGCTCAACTTCACACTCGTGTATTATACTCATGCGTACTAGATAGACAAAATACTATTATTTACGATTAGAGTGATTTTCTTAATTGATTGGTCAGGTTACCTAAGCTAGTCTAAATTATTAAAAACTGTTAATATTTATCATAATGTTCATTGTTTAAGTAAATGCTGTAGGATTACTATACTCATTCTGCTTTTTGTCCCTTATTCGTCTACAAGTAATATGACAAAATAGCGAAATGAAATGAACATGCAAGTAGAGAAACATGTCCTGCTGCGAACATGAAATGCGCATTAAACGCAGAAGAATTGAAGAGAAAAAAACGAACATATTGAGAAGCAATTAATAGAGGCGAGTTCTATGATAGCAAAGATTGAAGCTTCAGTATTATAATTGATAACGGAAAATGCAAAAGCATCACGAGAGAGGAAAATACCAAAAGATGAATCCGGAGGTTATGTCGTAATTCTGCAAGCTAGTTTAATGTTCGTAGATGGTAAAGACGAACTTGATTGCATTATCGAAATGCTGTAAGTGGCACAAAGGTACGAAAACTTGTGAAAATCGCCCCACGGCCACGTGCCAAAGTTATATATTTAATCGCAACAATGTTTTCGTCGAAATAGACACATTGCTTCATGCTACCATATCAGTGAATGTCGATTTTTACTAAAAAATGAAAATAAATATCCACGTCAGTTAAAAAATAATTAATAAATAATGCAAATAATCATTAAATATTTTTAAGTAAAAATGGTAAAATGTATTCTCTAAATATAATAAGTTTGAGCAATGTGGGATTAGTCGTTGAATAAATTTTATCCAGCCTTAATGACGGTTACTGATTAATATTTAATAAAATAATTTATATAATTTAGTGTATGGTAATTTGGCAATACGTATTGAATTGCTCATTTCTAGTATAAATATAAATTTTTAATATGAGAAGTGCTCTTAGTGTTAAAGCTTTCTGAAATAATCCTCTAAATAATTTTCGTATTACTAACATTCACATTTGCGAGTCCTAATTACAAGGGTGCCCTTAAGGGCAACATTAATTATGACTATACTACCATAATAAAGATCAATATAATAAACTACAATACGTTACCGCTTATGCGGAGTACGGTGCATCCCTATCCTGTACCGTTATCCATTCACTAGAAATTAATATACCTGTATTCGTCCAGTAGTGTCCAAGAGGATTGAGAACTTCAATTATATTTCCTAATTGTAACGTATGCAAGTAAACATTACATGAGATATTCTTTATGAAAACAAATATGGACAAGTAACAAAAAACAATTAACAAACTTATTTATTGCACATAGTTGAATATAAATTTTTGATATCATGTATGCACTTCGAATTTTCCTATGTTAAATTTAGCTAAGTATATACTTGCAATTAATATTTGGGGCTATAACGTCATTTAAGTACTAAATGAAATAGAATTATAATGTACTGGAATGAAATCCGACCTAAAAACTAACGGGTTGTATACGTTATAGCCTTATAGCGCACCCCAAAATTTCGTGAACCCCAGTGTATATTTAAGGTAGTCGAGTTTGGAGAACGGCACATTTGAATTAATGTACTCAAAGCAGCAATATCAAAATCGAAGTCTAACGATTGTAATCACGAGATTTAAGAAGTATTTTTTTGAAATCGTCACATATCAGCGGACGAGCAGAATTAATATTAGTCAATTCAGCTTTCGAAAAACACTGTAAATATTATTATATTTTTGTAATCTATTAGGAATATTTGAGTTTTCGTTGAAAATTAATTTTTGAAATTTATTATAAATTTCTATATTGCTTAATATTATTGTTTAATATACTAAAACAAAAGTTCCCTTATTCTTATAAATTGATACGACTACGATATAGGAACAAAGTGATAAAGATGCCTGAGGCGAGAAATGAAGAATTGAGAAGACCAATGGGGGATCAGGAATTGATCGGAAATCTGGTATCGAATCAACCAGAAGTCCTGCAGGCGCTTTGCATATGTGGGCGACCACGGGACTACGAGGCACTAATTGACAATCAGTTTTACTGCCCACATGACGTATCAGCACACTGGAGGGTCTTACCACCAGGACTAGTACAAGCTGGACTGCTTCCTCTTTTTGTACCGAATGCTGTGCAGCTGCAATATCCTATGTTCCCAGAAGAACCGTTAGAAGAACTGGAAGCTTTGATAGAGGATAGTGCAGAGTCTACTGATAACGAATCGACGCTGTCGGTTGAAACACTGGAGGAATCGATTGATGAACAATTGGAGGAAGAAATTGACAGATAATTTCGAGTGATAATGCACATAGTTAATTGTAAATATATTATTTTAGTTTCATTTTTTTCAATAAATTCTTTGTTAAATGTGCCTTTATCATTGTGATGTGTCTATTACTGAAAAAGGTCAAATCCAGCATTTATACCAACTGTGATTCCACGAAGGAGGTTCCTAGATTTCCTAAATTTAGAAGCTTCATCCAGATGCTTCTAGATTCAATGATTCGACCATCCTTCATCGCACGGAGTCTTTCTTAAAACAGTTCTAAACAAGCGCTCATGTGTTAAATACTACAAGGTGGTAAAAGGAACAGAGAAAAATGAAAGATAAGAAAAAATCACATATATTAGTTAAAATATACATATATATTAATATAATATATATTATTCCTCCTTAACTGCATAATATTTGACAACTTACTTGGCCTTATTTTGTTCTATATATAATATTGATAAATTCATATTTTTCATTACGATATCCTTCTTATATTATAGAAGCTTACTAGAAGCTTGTAACTTAATATAAGAAAAGTATACATAAAATACAAATGTTATATACACAGATCTGCTAAAAATTTACAGTAACTAAAAGTAAATTACTAAAAAAATTTAGCAATAAAAATAACTATATACTGTAACGTCAATTTTCTTAACTTGACCCGACACCGATAGCAAGACATACGGGAACGACTATCTTCGAGAACCAACCTACGTTACCTTCGGCCGTCCACCCGTCGTTCGTGCATCCGCAAGCCAGGCGGGCGTCAGTCAATTCTTTTTTCACCGGGAACTGACGAGCCGGTATAAACTGGGAGTTGGGATGGAACAGGCCCAACTGCTATACCGTAGCGAAACACGGCAAGAAAAACTATCAACAGATAGCACGGGAGCACGAGCCAGCCCGTGACATCTCGGTCGGTGCCCCGAGACAGACTGCTTTGACAATAGCCAAATCCGAGAACTAATCATTCTGATTGGTCGAGAGCCTTATAACCGATAACTCTTCTATCTCCTTCGAGTCGTCCCTTTAAACCAAATCGAGAGCGTTCCTTAACGAATCGGTACGTAATTTTTGGAGATCCTCCACGGCTGCTTCCCCAGGGCATCGGGCGACAGCTGGGCACCACATCCTTAACTCGGGCAGGAGGTTCTCCTCCTGCCCTTAACCATATCACAACTTCCTCCGCCCGCTCTACAGCCCTTTGCCCATCTCCAGCGAGGCGCCGGTATCTCACCCGGGCTTCTGCCGGTCCGTGGAGACGTCTCCGTCGGGTACTCTCCTCTGCCGGGTAACTCGGTACGTTGAGACTATATCCCCACGGCAGATTCGAGCACCTCGACCTCAACAAAACAATGACAAAATCTTACGAGAGCCTTGACATAATTGTACGAATCAATCCGAGAGCGTAGCTTCTGAGCAGGGTGGCGACTCGAAGAGAACCAGAAATCGAGAACCTTATCTGTATCGGTAACCGGAGCCGCCTTGGGACCGTGATTCAAAAAAATCACGTCACAATACATAATATAAAAGAATTTAAGAATTTAAATACTACATTGAATTATGTTCTCAAATCTAAAATCTAAAATCTAACATTTAGAAGGCAACAGTTGGATATTGTTAATATTTCTTAGATGTTGTAATAGTTTTCTTTTCTTCTCCTTATTCTTGATCCAGTCCATTTTTTTCCATTCTTGTCCCAGCTGATTATATACCTGACATCCAATATAAATGAAAGATTTTTGTGCAGTTGTTGTTAACAAGTTAGGTGCTTCAAGATTTTCTACTGTTATGCTTCTTGTTACTGTTTGATATTCCCTTCCAATGTGACACAGATATTTTGGTGCAACTTTTACAGACGATACAATGAAGATTTCGTTGACAGACGGTATACCACTTTCATTATACAGGGCTTTGGTGTTGTATCTTGTGTCTTTAGAAAATACCACTTTTAGAGCTTTGTTTTGTAATATTTGGATCGCTGAAAGTTCGTTATTGTAAGCACTACCCCAACCAATAATGCCGTAACACAGAATAGAGTGGAACAGTGCATGATAAACTGATAAAATATTATCTTGGCTGACTATATACTTTATTTTTCGTAGTAGAAATAAGGTTCTTCTTAGTCTGGCAGTAAGATTATTGAGTTGCTCTTTCCATTTTGGATTACCGTCCAACACAATGCCTAGAAATTTGAAGTTATCCTTTCTGTTAATCATAGCTAATCTCTCTTCGTTATCCCGTATTAAAGTAACTTGTAGTTGTGTATATTCCGGTAGACTATTAGAGTAATATCCAAAAGGAGTGAAGCAGGTCTTATCAAAGTTAACAGTTAGATAGTTGTCATTGAACCAGCCAAATGTGCCTACTAGGTCACGACTTACTAAACTTTTAAGCTCCTTCCATGTACTGGCACTATAAATTATAGTTGTATCATCTGCATATGCTATCAAGTGACCTTTTGAACTAATATCAAATACGTCATTTAAGTATAGGATAAACAGAAGCGGACCTAGGATGGTACCTTGCGGTACTCCATACGTAACATTGCTCAAATCACTAAGAGTCCCATTCACCTTCACTCTCTGTTTTCTATTCTCAAGATAACTTTTAATTAATTCATTTGATGATCCTCTGAAACAATGTCTTTCAAATTTTTGTAGTAGCATCTTATGACTGATAGAATCAAACGCTTTTGCTAGGTCCAGGCTTACGGCAAGCACTTTTTTTCCCTAACCCATACTCTTATATATCTGTTCAAGCAATTGACCAATAGCATCTTCTGTTGAGTTACATTTCCTAAAGCCAAATTGATTCTCTGATAGTATGTTATTCTTGTTTATGAAATTCTCCATTCTGTCTGCTAGACACTATTCAAATACCTTATTTATACAGGAAGTTATTGAGATCGGCCTGTAATTATTGCTTAGCCTTTTATCCCCACTTTTAAATATCGGAGTTACATCTGCCATTTTAAATTGGTCTGGGCACTTACTTGATTCAAAAATTTTATTTATGAGCTCAGCAATTGGTGAGGCTAGTAAATCAGCTGCAGCTTTCAGAGCCATTGGCGATATACCATCAGGTCCAGTCGATTTGTTAGTCTTCAAATTATTTAGTATTCCATAGACTTCTCCCGATGAAACTGGGTTTAAGAAAAACGTCTTAGAATTAATTTTATTTTTTACCTCACAGTTGGAATGAGCTATGTTCTCAGCAAGCTTGGATCCAACTGAAGCAAAGAAACTGTTGAGATTATTTGCTATGCTTTTATTATCCGTAATTTCCTTTTGACTTTCATCCAACATAACCTTGACTGTTCTTGCTTCTTTATTTGTTTTAGATAAATCATTGATTATATTCCACAACTTTTTCGGGTTGTTTTGAAAACTAGCTACACGTTTGGATAGATAGCTATTTTTAGCTTTCTTAAGTATTTTCATTAGTTTATTTTTGTAGAGCTTATATTCGCGTAGTGCGTTGACATCACCTGGCCTTTTAAAAACTTTTCTATATAATACTTCTTTTTTATCTATCGAAATTAGTAGTCCTGGGGTTATCCAAGCATTTTTTGGAGCCTTTTGTTTACCATTTTTTCTTGAAGTGGATGCATCAATGTGTAATAGGAGTCTGTTTATTAGTTGATCAGTTACGATCGTTAGTTAGTTATTACATACAATAACTAACGCACCATCCTTTTTTTCTCTTATTGTTATTATTTTTGCAGATATATCAGTAGGATTTACTTTACTCATAACCTCATTTTTTACATTTTCAGTATTTTGCAAGTTCGTAGGCCTAATAATTACATTTGATCTTTGGCTAAAATTGTGCTTTGTTGCGATTTTCGGACCAGCTGCAATAGTCGAGAAAAGCGGTGCACTAGAATTCATGTTTACATTGTTGATTTGCTCTTTAAGATTCTCATTCTTCTCAATTAACAGATCATTTTTGTCGTTCATTTCTGTAACTAGTTTGTTCAACAGTTCGTTTTCCTTTTGCAGTGAACTAGGGGCTTCAGGTTTGCTTTTCGTACTAAATTCAAGTTTATTTCTGTAACTATTTAACATCTTGGTTTGCTTTATATAATCTTCTTGAGTTTTTATCAATCTTTCTTTTAATCCTGCAATAGCTATATCTTTAAGTTCAACAACTGTACAGTCGAAATACAACTGTACTGTAAAAATATAACAGTGTGTATAAGGAACATGTTACTTGTAATTTCTCGCTTATATGCATAATATTAATATAAGAGTGCTGTCATAGTGAAATTATGTATATGAATACGGGAAATTACGATTACACGTTACCGCAGATAGCATACGTCATTCCCAGAATATCATAATTTCATACTCAATATTCGAAATACATGTCAACTCACATGTTACTCAATTTTGTTAATAGATTCCAGTACATTTTGAGCATACGCAGAGAATATTCGTATGTCCTAAGAATATCACTATATCAGTTTGCTATCCGGGTGGGTCAAAACCATGCAAGTTGGAAGACAATCGGATAAGCAAAATAGAGGCGTCATTCAATTAGCATCGTTCCGTTCCGAATTTTAATACCGTACAACAAAAATCTAACCATACTTTCTATATAAATTTGATAAATTTACCAAAATTAAAATTAAAATTATATTATATTATAAGCTGTTTATTTCCCTTGCGGGGTACAGCGCGGACTCCCACTCCGCTCACAAACGTCACTTATCTCTAATTTTACACCCTGATCCATACAGATCACTAGACACACATACATAGAGAGAGAGAGACCCACTTCATTCATCCATACAACCATCCGTCCGTCTTTCGACCTCCGTTTCCGCTGCACCAACACTACTATCCTCCCCATTCTTCCCCCCTGCACCTCCCGTATCCCGCTCCACCCTCTCTGCTTCTTCTCCCAGTTGTTCCCCCAATTTTCCTCTCCACCTTTCTATTTCCACCATCCACCTTTCCCCTAAACCTTTACCTCCTAGCACCTCCTCCCTTGCCTCCTGCCAGCCTCTTTCCCTGCCCGATGCTGTGCATACTTCCCATACGTGCTCCCAAGTTTTCTCCTCCACCCCGCACATCCTACACCTTCTTTCCTCCTTCTTCTCCCAATACCTGGTCCCTCTCATCTCCTCACCCAGCCTGAACCTCGTCACTCTCTGCCAACTCCATTCCACCCCCCCTTTCTTCAAATAGCCCGGCACCCCCTTTCCTTTTATAAACTTGTACTCCTTATTTCCCTTAGCCTCTACCACCTTTTTCCACCTTTCCTCGTCCTGTATTTTCTTTTCTAGCCTAACCATCTCCTCTCCTCTCATTTCACCCTCCGCCCACTTCCTCTCCACCTCCACCGCATTCCACCCTCTTCCCTCATAAAATTTTCTCCTCTCATCTTCCCATCCTTCGCCGCCCCTACCTTTTCGTGCCCTCTTGCTTATCTCCTCTCTGCATCTCCTCGCCAGCTCTCCTCCTCCTCCCTCTTCTAGCTTCCTTTCATAGCCCAATGCCCTCATCCCCGCTCTCCCTTCCAACGCATCCCTCTGCAACTCCTCTCTTACCATATAGCCTGGCACCCTCCTCGACACCACTAGCACCCATCTCATGTACATACCTCTCATGCAGTCGCTCCACCGTCTCCCTCCCTACCCATCCCCAGATCTCCACTCCGTAGCTTACCACCGGCCACACCAGCTTATCAAACAACCACAACCTTCTACTCCAGTCATTCCTAAACCTCCACTTGCCAATACCCCACACCTGTCCCATTGCTTTCGCCGCCTTTTCCACCCTCTCCTCCACATGATCTCTTTGGTCTCCGTCCGCCCTCACCACATATCCTAAATACTTATACTTTGTCACTTCCTCTATTTCTTTTCCCATCCACCACCACTTCGTTTTCTTTCTCCTACCTCTCCCTGCCCTACACCTCATCACTTTTGTTTTTCCCGTATTCACCTCCAACCCTTTTCCCTCAATATAGCTTTCAAATTTCCCTATCATCCCCTTCATTTCCTCTTCCCCCCTCGTCAGCAAAACCAAGTCGTCCGCGTACGCTAACGAGTATACCTTCCCGCCCCCGTCCAGCTCTACCCCTCCCCAACAACCCTTGGCTAGTTCCTCGTCCAAGTCCGCCAACAGCAAAATAAACAACAAGGGGCTTAGCGGGCACCCCTGTCTCACACCTTTCACTGTCCAAAACTTCTCCCCGTACTCATCTCCTACCCTCACCCTTCCAACCGTCTCCTTCAATACCTCTTCACATCTTCCTACAAGTCCCTCTCTCACCCCTCTCTTCCTCATACTCTCCCCTAATTTCACCCTATCCACTGAGTCGAACGCCGCCTTCAAATCCACAAAAAGTAGCACCAGTTTACTATTTCTCTTCCTTATTTCCCTATTCACCAGCCAATTTAATATATATACATTATCCATCGTTCCCATCCTTTCCCTAAATCCCGCTTGGCTCGGTGGAAGCATCCTTCCCTCCTCCACTTTCTTTTTCAACCTATTCCTCAACACCCCGGCGTCAAATCAAAATTATATAAGATAAGTAGAATTGTTCATTAGGTTATTCTCTATAAAATTAATTGTTTGAACTCATGTTACTTAATAAGCAGTAGCTTCTCGTAAGGTTACAACTTTGTTCCGTTTGATGTAACACTATGATGTAAACCTATCCGCCACCCCTCCCCTCATTGTCGTAAATAGTCGGCAAATGCCAACCGATAGTTTTTAATATATTTAAAAGAGGCATGAACCGTTAGAAGCAGAAAGTATACTCGTGTAAATTTAATACAGTATAATAATAAGAATAATTCACCTAGTCAAAAACACGTATTTCGTGTTAGGGACTTTGCATTTTGCCATCTGTCACTTTAAATTCTTTTACTCTTGGACAGAATACAGATATTAATAATAAGAATGATAATATGTATATCATGGATTACACCATTATTTCCTACGTGAAGTATTATCTTTGACAAGTGGAACGACAGAATTCCATCATTATACAAATTTTCGTATCGACCATTGTTTGAATAAAAGACAATAAAAGAGAATAGAAATTGTGACGTAGCCGTCCATCGGCGTCGCCTACAAATAATCCGTGGCCGCTCTCAACATGCTGTAATCGAAGAAAAGATTCGAAGGTCTAATTGTTGGGCGCCAGGTGCGGCTTTTCCGCACCACCATCCCTCACCACGGCCGTTTTCAGGTTTCCCGGCGGCTCCGCCTCAGCACACTGAAAATGGTAGAGGGGAACATGCGGGCGACGAGAGAGAATTTCGGAGTCAACGGATAGACGCGCAAAATGATAGAACAGCGAGTAGGATACCGTACATAGATTATATCATACACTCCAATGTACTTATATGAACGATTATACATCTTCACTATGGTTGTATTATATTAATTTACTATTTCCGTGGTATTTGATTTTATTTGGAGCTCGCTCGTGATCTTTATTCTCGATATGATCCTTCTTCTAATGGTGATTCAGTAAGTATAATGAGTCTCCTCCATGTGGTTTTAGTAATAACGGCGGTATTCATAGTCGTCCCTCAAGAGATAAGGGGCCCTCATTGGCTCACTTATTTCGCGGACGCGTTTCATAGTCGAAACTGAGGGCTCATAATGTCCTCAATTGGCTTCTTCCCTTGAGGTTGGTCGTGAGGTCCCTCGAGGGTCATTTTTGAACTGCAGCGCCTTCAGCGGTAGAAGGCGAATTCAATTACCGTTAGGCGTCCCTAATAGAGTACGGAATACCGATTTTATCGAGAAGCTATTCGAGGTTATACGGAGAAGCTTTGCCAGAACTGGTTGTGACAAATGGAGGAATTTGACGTTTTCTACGAAAGTGATACTAGCAACGAGGGTGAGGATGAGCAACTCAATTATCTAAGAAAACGCTATATCCGTGATTATGAAAATTCTTTGGAGCACTATGAAGACCATGAATTTTCAAGAAGATATCAATTTACTAAAGCCGTTGTAATTGATGTATTGTTGCCTTTAACGCGTGCGAAGCTGGAAAAGCATTGTAATCGAGGACTACCTATACCTCCACTTATACAATTGCTAACAGCCTTAAGATTTTATGCATCAAACAGTTTTCAGGTATATATGCATTCAATTACTCTGATATTATAGTTTATACCGTGGTGGTGTACACTTGAATAACAGTAGTATTAAAGTTAATTGGTTTTTTAGATGGTTCATGGAGACCTGCGTTGGTTGAGTCAAGCCTCAGTAAGCCGCATCGTGAAAAACGTCTCCATGGCATTTGCTGAACAGTTGAAGCAATTTATTTGTTTCCCACGAAGTGACACAGGAATCCGTCGAAATACAACAAAATTTTACACGACTGCTCATTTCCCTTCTGTTGTTGGATGTTTGGATTGTACACACATTCCAATTTCAAATCCAGGAGGAGAAAATGCCGAAGTTTTTCGATGCAGAAAAGGCTATTTTTCTTTAAATGTACAGGTACATGCATTTTTCAATATTATCAGGCAAGCAGAAATACGGAGAGATGTTTTTGAACTTTATCTTCATGTACAATTGTTTTATTTCAGGTTGTCTGTGGCCCAAACATGGAAATTATGGATATTGTTTTAAGGCACCCAGGTTCAACACACGATAGCGTAATTTTTGATAGAAGTGCTGTTCGAGCACATTTTGAAGCAGGCGAATTTCGCGGCGTTTTGCTTAGAGATAACGGATATCTCTGTCGTAAATACTTATTAACTCCAATATTAAATCCAAGTGATGAGCAGGAAATTGGTTACAATAATGCCCATATAAAAACTCAAAATATCATTGAAAGAGTTTTCGGTGTTTGGAAACGTCGCTTTCCATGCTTACAAAACGGTTTGCGAACAGGATTGAAATCGACGTTGGCAATTATTTGTTCTTGTGCTGTATTGTATAATATAGGTTTACGTCATAACGAAAATAACGTTCTTGATCCAAATGTAGTTTCCGACGATGTAGAGGATGGATCAGTTTACATTAATTCTAATGAACGAAATTCGCAATTCGCAGTCCGCAGAACATTCGTGAATACTTACTTTTAAGTTTCTGTTTGTTTTACTGTAAATGAACGTATAACGATATTTCTAGCTATGATTTTGGGTAAGACTAAATAAATAAATTATGCACATTTACCATTAAACTTATATTTATATCTAATTTATTAAGAAGTACATTTTTCTCCTGTTGCTACCTGAAATTCCATCATTGCCTGTTCTAATTTAATTTCAGCTATTTTAGCTTCTGTTTCTGCAGTCCTCGTTCTAAGTTGATGCAATTCCCTTTGTGTTGCTCTAGTGCCTCTTTTGCCTTTTGTATGCGTAATTGTTTCTCCTCGTCACCTTTTCTGGTACTATACCTCCTCTTGCGAGTGAACAAAGGTATTGACGGCATAACTTTTTCACTAGGAGTGTTTACAATAGTAGCCTCAGGACTATGACATCGTTTAGATTCTGTTACATGTGGTGTGATCAACGATTCCTCGAAGCAACCATCCAAATATTCTAATTCATAATCAATGTCCTCTTCTTTGTCCTGATTATTATCTGCAAACAAATAATCATTGCAAGAATCATTCATGAGCAGACAGGTATTATTCGCATCTTTCATATATTTTTATTTTGTAATTACCTTTATTTCCATATGCAGTTGTGCTATCCCAGGTGCAGGGTAATTCCACATCTGCATGTGGTGCTCCTTCATTTACTAATTTTAAAATGGGATCACATAAATCAGGTACAGGAGGACCGCCTCCTGTGAGTAATCTTTCTCTTCTGAATTCGGTCGTTTGTCGTCTTTTCCTGAAAAAAATTGTGTTTTCTTATGATACGATAAAAAATTATAGAGTAGAGTTAATAGTTTTAAACACATCAAAAACATTCAAAAAGAATAGTCATGCAAGGCAAAAAACGTATCTGTATAATTACTTTTGTTTTAAATTTTCTTATAGTTTCCTTAGTTGTTTTTCCGTGCGTATGCTGAGCCCTTGACTATTAAAAGAATGCGCTATCCGAACCCACGCATCGTTTTCTTCTTTCATATTTACAGCACCAGTTTTTTTGTTTTCTAGAATATTTCTATGTTCGTTCACCAACTGCACTAATAATATTTTTTCCGCCTCTATATAATGTTGTTTGCTACAAGTTGCGTTCTTTGCTGCCATGATGAAACTTAAAAAACTCGTCAATAATTAATAAATGCACAAAATTTTCATCCAACTATTGCAATCTATTGTATATACTGTAACAAAAATGTTACACTGAACTCCTCCACGTCACCTGGCTCGAGGGCACCACTGGCCCCGAGCACGAGTATTGCGTACTGTATTGCGAATTACCGTTTATTGCGTCTGTTTAGTGTTTTAGATCTATTGTATTTAGAATAAGATCCCTCCCCTCCGCCCTTCCCTCCCTGTCGCCATTCCCCGTAGGGCACTGGCTCGAGGACCATTCACGAGGACCGCTACCGTGGACCATCTACGAGGACACGTCATCCCTGGATGGACCGCGAGAGTGGCTACGTCGCCGAGGCAGCGGAAGGCAGGGATGGCATTGGCAGGAAGAGCAGCTGATCGAGTCGCCCGTGGGATGGACGCCCAGCCACCACCATCGCCACCAATATATGCAGCCCCGGTGCAGTCCCGTCACACGGGCAGGAAAAAAGCCCCGTGTGACAGCGGCGGAGCCCTCTCCCTCCGAAACCGCGGACGTGCCCAGGAGGAATTTTGACAGGCCTGGAGGCCGCCATGTTGCCCGGTGCGCGACAGTCAGCCCGCGCGCCGGCGAAGCCAGCGCCGTGCTACCCGCCCGCGAGGCCCTGGAAGGCCCGCCAGCGGAAAGGACCAATACCCTGCCATGCCGGAACTGTCGACCAATGCCAGAGCGCGTAGCCCTCTCAGCCCAGCGATCCAACCAATCCCCGAGGCCCCGGAGGCCTGTGAACGGAAACAGCGAGGACCGGAAATCGGCAAGAGATCTTCACTTCGAGCCAGGATAGCGGTAGAGCGTGGGTGATTTTGTTTGCGAGTTGAGTGAGAGTGGGATAATTGCGATAAGTGCGAATCTGAATTACAGTGTTACGAACTATTGAGTGAGTACAATTTGCGTGCTTGAGTTTTCCCTTTTTACCACCCTTTTCCCTACACCCTTTCCCTACTTGCGCTTTTACATTGAGAATAGACCCCCTTTTGGATTTGGCGAGCTGTCCCCACGTGGACCGACCCTTTTGCGTTAGTAGATCTTTTTGAGTGTTAGCCTGGCCTTCCGCCAACCGCGTGCGGCTAGTGGTATATTGCGTGCGTTTTAAAGTAGTTTGCGCCCATTTTGGGAAACCCCCGTGCCCCTTTTTCCTTCCCCGCCGTTTTTGAATATTGTAGATAACCCGAGGTATTTGTAAGTAGCCATTATCGCGTTCGGGAACCTTCCTCCGTGAGACCCCCTCACCTCCCCTCCCTGCTAGCCGTGCCATTTCGCGTTTGAGTAAATATTCGAGGACCTTCTGAGGTCACTCGACGGTGCTACGCCGAACAAGTAGCTGGCGCCCATTTGTTGTTTTCGAGATATCTAGTGCCGGTAAGCCCTCCTGTCCCTCCTGCCCCCTTGCCAACACCCTGTTCCCCCGTTCCCTGATTCCCTTCGCCCACTAGTCCGTTTAAAGGTCCGATGTGACACCGCTTGCTCCTGCGTGAGCTCGCGTGTCATTGTTTAGTTAAGCGTGTTCGGAGCGATTTAAAAAAAAGCGTGTATGAGCTAAAGTCATTTAATGGAAACCACGGGAAGGCGGTGGGCATATTCCATCGGGATGGGAAGGATCCCGGGTAGAAATTCTAGTACGGCCCCGTTCAGGGCGTGATCAGGTTGCCTGACTGCCTCAATAGGGCACTTTTAGGGCAGCCTGATCACGCCCTGACTCGAATTGTAACGTTGTGTCACATATGGCCCTGATCAGGATGCCTGACCGGGCCGTTTTAATGTTGCACTAATTACTTTATATATATATTTTTTTTTGTTACGGGAAGGTTAGTACATTGCAAAGCCGTGAATATATTTTATTGTCTTTTTGTTTATTGATTGGGATTTTAAATATTATCGTTATATATATTGTAACGTGGCGTCAGGACGACACATTACAAAAGCCCCGCACCTCCGCGCGCTGCCGACATCACGGCAGTGCCTCCGGCCTCCATCTCCAAAGAGTTCGTATGTCCGCGGTTCAGGAGGAGGGAACGGGGGAAAGTAGTGAACTGGCGGCGGAGGCACGGGGCCCTTTTGGGTTGAGAGCCCGTATGCAACGTGTGCTCAACCGCCAGGACGCACTGCCGGTACCCCGGGAACTTTGAACGGCTACGGTTTGCGGGTCCGCGGGAAGGGCGCTGGAGAGGAGATTTGTTTTGATTTTTGACCTACCGCGAAGAGCGGTAGGTAGGATAAAGAGAGTGTGTCGCGGGGAGTCCGCGTGTAAGGACTCGGGTGTCCGGCGGACCGCGAAAAATGAGTCCTTCTTCCGTGCTCGGGCGATAGCGGAGCTATCGGATAATCGCGGATTGCGATTATCGGGATCTCTCGCAGAGAACCATGGCTCCCGGTTTTTTTTTGTATGGTCCTGAGAGAGAGAGTCAGGAAGGTCGGATTTGTTTTGAGCGTACAGCAGATCGCGAGCAAACGGTTGAGAGGACGACAAGAAAGGTTATGGCCAACCGAGCCGCGAAGACTCGGCAGGAACGGTTGTCAAAACAACGTTGCCACGGAGACACCGGGTGCGCGGTGGTGTAGTGACCCTTTAGGACAAGGGAAGCGTGATCGAGGTGGATATGGCTTGGCTGGAAACGCTCAGCCAACCTCCCGCTGTAGGGGCGGGGATAAGCGCACCAGGACGCGAGGGCCCCGGGCGGCACGTCTGGACAATCGAAAGGCGGCTGTGAGCCAGGATTGCCAAGGGCCCGAGGGGCGAGAGGAAAGAGTACTCTTCTGAGCGGATCCCGGAACGCTGCAGGGAGAGAGAGGACCGTAGGATGCGGAGGGCCAAAGGCATGGCCCGCCACTAGAAAATCCTGCCGAGGAAAGTAGGAATACCGGCGTACGAAGAGCGGAGTCCCTTCGGAAGCCACCAGATGGTGAATGGCACCGAGGACTTTGCGGACGCACTGCAGGGCAAAGGACTCCGGGCCGCGAATCTCGGGGAAGGAGATCGGAGGGCGGCCGGCCGAGCGCCCTTTAAACGCGATAGGACGGAAACGCGCAGACCTCTAGGGCCGGATAGGGAAGTCCGGGGAGGGAGAAGCTGCCGTACCGAAACCTGTTTAAAAGGAACAGCGTAGGAAACTATCCTAATCGACCAGAAATGGATTGGTCGATCGGGGACGTCGATACTCCGGAAAGTAGGAGTCCTTCTCGGACGGAACGGGAAGGGGAGAGGACTAAGTGCAGCTTTCGCTATCTCAGCGGCGGCTGGCTCGTCCGCGCGATCCGGAGACGGGGTTCTACGCCATGGCGTACCTGGGTAGGACATGAAGAATGTCGCCGACGCTCGATTCATCTCCACACGAGGGACAGCAGAAAGGGTACTCCGACGCCGGGTGACGGAAAGGAAGTGGGAGCTGGTGGACGATACGGCGGCCGACCAGCATGTTGGGATTGCGGTCGGGCCGGACATCGCCACCCGGATTGCGAATATCCCTATAATGGCCTTTCTGCATCCGTTGCGGCGCTCCCGGAGTGGAACGTAGAACGTGCCCGAGATGTTCTGGTTACCGGTCGGGAAACGGCAAGAGGAGTGCACACTAGGAGCGAGTGTTGCCTCCGCCGGAGTACGTGGAGTACTCGGGGGGAAACCCCCCAACTCCAAAGGGAAGCTGCGCGGGGCCTTAGAACTCGACCTGGGGATTTCAGACATTTTATGCTGAGTGTTCGTGGAGAAGCGAGATTGAGACATTTCGGCACCAGGAACAGAATTCCCCCTCTCCAAATGGAAGCGAGGTGACTTCATCGACGGGGTCAGGGCAGGAGGTTCTCCCGACGGGATAAAGAAATCGGGATAAACTTGGACAGGCATGAAGACAACCTCGTGGGGAACCAGTAAAGTAGGATCTTTACGCCACGGTTCACGAGGCAGAGGTAATAGCTCGGCGAATGCGAGGGCCATAAGGGACGCAGCAGTTTCCGTTAGCCAGAGGAGTTGCAATGCAGGGGATGGACTGCCAGGGCGGACTAGCCTTGCGGATAGCAGGTGAACCGAAATCGTTCATCCAACCTGAGGGTACGCGCTCGGTTACGTGAAACACCCGGCTCCAGGTAGAGGGCCGGAGCGCTCTCTGGTGTTCACCGGGGGTGGACATCGGCCGGGACCAAGGCCAAGGTCGGCCGACCCTTGATAATTCCTGCGTGTTGGGATCGCAAGAAAGAGTTTCGCCTAGTTGGAAAATGGGATCATCGCAGACACCTGGGAATGGTGGTCGCATGACCCACCCCTCCGCATGAGAGGCCTGACCCGTCCAGCAGGTGACCAGGGGAAGGCCAGTCAGTTCAAGAAAAGTCCGACTGGTCTTGAGAGAAAACCATGGAAGTTCGGCGAGCCCAAGGTCGCGCGATCCGTAGGCGGATGGACCGGGTGGGATTCACCGACACTCTGGGAGGTAACCCAGGAACAGTGGAACGTTCGGGCCAGGCGGCAGGATGAACACTCCCCGGGTTTGGAAAAAACCCGACGCCCGCTGAAAGAATCAGCCGGAGAGAACGGCAGATCCATCGCGATGGTCATGGTAGCAGACAGAAGCTGATGAGTATTCCAGTGCACTGTGAGAGTGACCAAGACGTCCGGTCCCTGGAGGAGAGCTGAGGGCCTCCAGGATGCCAAGCACCGAACGCCACGGAGGATGGATAAAAGAAGGAGCAGTGATTACCTACGCTACTGCAAGCGGAACGTGAGAGCGGGTCGGCGCGGATGGTTTCGTCGGAGCGCGACCGCGTCGTTCCGCGACCGGTGCTGAATAAGACACCGCCGTGAAAGGACCGCTGCGGCCTAAGCGTCTCGTCGCAGAACATCGGAAAGCGGCCACTGGACAGTCGGCCGGGATAGGATTGGAAAATACCGCCGGAAATGGTATCACCGGAGCGAGCATCGGAGGGAAAAGGCCGATAGGAAACGGATTCTTCCCGCAGGCTCGAAGTGGAATGGTCAGAGGTGTAAGACCCGTGCGTATTCCAGGCGGTCTCTGACCAGCGGTGAGAGAAATAGCAGACCACGAATTGGTCTCGCCAGTACAGGAGCCAGGTGAACTGAGACGACGAAAACAGCGTGTCGAGAAGTATCGGACTCGGAGACGGCTGGGGATAACGGCCTATCGAAATAGTTCACATGAGAGGAAACTAGCCACGCGGACGCTACTGTATGGAAGAAACACGTGGGAAATAAAAATTTGGAAAGTGGCAATGCCGAGTACAAGTACGGTGTTGCAATCCGAATATTCTCGCATGTTGTGATTTGGTCGACAAGCGTGAGGGGACCACGACTAGGAGACGTCCAGGGAGGGGATCCCACGACAGCTAGAGTCTGGCCAAGTAAACAGAAGTCCCGCCAGCCTGGCCGTGGCGCGAAGAGTGAGCGGCCAGTGGAAGGCGTCAACACACAGTGTTGTGACGGCCGACTGGAATTCGGCCGGGATGTAAAGAGTAGTAGAAAAGGATTAGCGATGGCCTAGGGACCGTGCATAACGATACTAGGGCGAATTGGTAGTAAGGTAACACTTACGAGACGCATTTCGGGAAACGGATTGCGTCGGCCGCCCGCACGAGTTAGGAATAGCTCGAGGAGCGGGGCCCTGTTTTGATTTTGCAGGCCCAGAGCATATCTCTCGGGCCATCTATCCCCGAACAGACGTACACCGCTCGGTATTCGAGAACACGCGCCCGTGGCATTTGTTTTGAGGGGAAATTCTACCCCCTCCTCTAAGTCGTCCCATGCCCTCCTCGGCGTGTCGATGGTTCCCCTACCCGAGTCTCCTGTTGCCATGTCGAAATTCGCTTGTTTGTTTCCAGAAGATTCATAATTACCAACACGTTCGCGCCTCCCACACGTATGGGCCTCACGGATACACACACGATCCGACAACGAACGCCAAACTTCTCTGCGTTACAATGTTGCAAAGGTTCTAGAATATTCTTTCACTCGGCAGAATTCTTCGGGCAACGTTTCAAAATCCCGCAGGACGCTACACCGGAAAATTATTTAAAATATAATAAAGTCGATTTCCTACTATTAAGTAATATCTTAATTTTCAACGTAATATCTCACAACGAAACCTCAGTCTTTTCCACTAAAAAGCAAAAATAAATCTTTCAACGTGGCCCCACGTTGGACGCCAATTTTGTAACGACGAATCGCACAAATAAAGGCACCGCACAAATACAGTCCTCGACCTTATACCGAATTCCTAGAGTTCCGGCTGGGAATCTAAATCTTTATAGTGTCGTCTCGCATGTATAGCCTATCCCGTCACAGATAATCCTGCGGTCGGAATCAGCTCCGGAGACCTATTATATAATAGTCAAAATTATTAAAAAATCATGACTTGCAATTTATCATAAGTGTAGGTTACGGAATGGAAAATTCACTGATCCCGCCTCCCACACGTATGGGCCTCACGGATACACACACGATCCGACAACGAACGCCAAACTTCTCTGCGTTACAATGTTGCAAAGGTTCTAGAATATTCTTTCACTCGGCAGAATTCTTCGGGCAACGTTTCAAAATCCCGCAGGACGCTACACCGGAAAATTATTTAAAATATAATAAAGTCGATTTCCTACTATTAAGTAATATCTTAATTTTCAACGTAATATCTCACAACGAAACCTCAGTCTTTTCCACTAAAAAGCAAAAATAAATCTTTCAACGTGGCCCCACGTTGGACGCCAATTTTGTAACGACGAATCGCACAAATAAAGGCACCGCACAAATACAGTCCTCGACCTTATACCGAATTCCTAGAGTTCCGGCTGGGAATCTAAATCTTTATAGTGTCGTCTCGCATGTATAGCCTATCCCGTCACAGATAATCCTGCGGTCGGAATCAGCTCCGGAGACCTATTATATAATAGTCAAAATTATTAAAAAATCATGACTTGCAATTTATCATAAGTGTAGGTTACGGAATGGAAAATTCACTGATCCGATCTTAACTATGACTATCATAACTATCACTAAACATAATAAAATCACAACAAACAGACTAATTATACATATATGCTTACATTCTAATAAATCATCGCTTTTTTACATTATCTTCATCATAACGGCCGTACTCACGTAATTCGTTACGATTCGTCAAATTTTCTTATTGATTGATAACAATTCTTGAGTCCGCCGTTCAGTCCGTTGGAGCTCGCCGAGGATTCAGTCCTTCATTGGTAGTATTTCAAGTGATGACCATGTATGTCGTTTGATTTATTCAGTATTAGCCGTTAATAATATTTCCAATTTCAATAATTATTGATTAAGTGCGGGACTGAATATAAAATCAAAGCCCTATTGCCTCTGCAAATGGACTGTTTATATGTATGAAAAAATAAAAAAGAAACAACCAATAAACTATCTATTTGAATAAAAATTACTATTTGAAGAAACGTGTTAGATTACCTGTCGTGCTCCAAACGTGACACGTGCTTCTTCCTCAGTAGCTCGAGGCAAAGGGAAGAGTTACACGGTCGGAGACTTGATTTTCACGACAAGTAAATCGATTATTCTGACCTACTGCGGTCATTTCACCAACTATTATAGATCCCGGTCGTTAATCCGTTACAATTACTTTACTAAACATATCCGGTAAAGAATACGCAATCCCCTAACCGCCTTCCTCACACCCGCGGATATAGCTAGGAGAAACAGGTGCCACTGCGCGGCACTTAGGCTACACAACGCACGACCGTTGATTACGCGTAGCGAGGACTGGATATTATCAATTTGCATGCAGGTTCTTCAACCATGCTCTACGAATAATCAAACACAACACTAACAACTACACTTTGATGCGAGATAACGGATC
The DNA here is from genome assembly GCF_000341935.2 of Cephus cinctus. NCBI lineage: Eukaryota > Metazoa > Arthropoda > Insecta > Hymenoptera > Cephidae > Cephus > Cephus cinctus. Next base: position 6,895 of record NW_014333295.1, on the reverse strand, counting down.
CTCCAAATCGCCACGAAATTCGCAACCATTGAATTTCAACGATCGCGTGAGCGGAAGGCAACGCGTGCTGTCTGGATCAAAGATCCAGTATCTAACTCTAATGTTCCGTTAATCTCGATCAGTTACAAAATTAGGAAGCTCGGTAGCGTCACTCACCCAAAATAGCCCTAGCCAAATCATCCATCTGCTATGGATTCATCGCTCTCTCTCTTCTTCTCTCTCTCTCTCGATCACTCCTTCACTTTCACTCTCACGCTAACTCCGTATACTATTCGCACTCCGTACCCGAAGGAAGCTATACCGCAAGTGACACTACCCGATCGCTCGCCCGCTAACGTGCCCTAGTGGCGCGGAGGAATATCACCCTTGGGCCCAATCAAATTTGCGCTAGCCCCTACGCGGCCCAATTCGCCCGCGATCTTCAATTGTCTATGGGATACTCGGAAAGTAGATCTGCGCATCTTCTCCTCTTCTGGGCGATTGCCGTATCTTTTCTCGGGGCGGGAATCTCATCCGCACCCTATCCCTCGATGTACGGCCCCAGGCCGCCACTGCAACCCTCGGATGCTGCCCGAATTTTCAATCTTCTCGCGGCGTCCTTCCGCGTAGGTGGCCTCACTCCGTGGTGCTCTGCGGTCTTTGCTTTGCTGCGGTGCTTTGCTGTAGTCAGGGCCGTTGCTGCTTCTTATTTCTCTCCGATCGGTTCCCTTACGGGACCGATCACCGCTAGTAACATTCGAAATACAGACTCCGAAGGGAATTAATAAACATTCTACACGCTAAATCCAGTTCACGCTCGCCGCAAAAGTTAGGTTGCCTTGCGGACCTCACGGTGCAGCTTCTACTTTTCCTTTTTCCTCTTTCTTTTGTGACGTGCACAAAGTGCCACGTCACAACTCCTCCCCCCTTAGATGTTGCCACCGGGGTTGAGCGAAGCACCGAGTCAAAATATTTACAGGACTTGTATGACAACGACGCGAGGTGTTCGATTTGGAGGATTGCGGAGTTCGGATTTCTTCTTCGTGGATCTCCCGTCAGCTAGGAAACGCTCAACTACTATACCGCTTCGGAATCGCTTCGGCTTAGACTAAATAACAATTTTTCAAATACTAAACTTATGGTTAGTCTCCAAACTTGTTTTAATGAGCTAACCATACACAGACCGCGGACGGTCGTACCGACTACTGACTAATACCAGCGGTACCAAGAGATATCCTAATTAATGTCGAATACTAACGCTTTTTAATTCTAGATCTTTATTGTTAGCTTACTTATTTTACACGCATACGCTAACTCCATCCCTTAAAGTTTAAAATTTGGATTCACCCCCCGCCCCCAGCCTAAAGAAAACCCCTGACTCTGTAAAACTCTGTAAAACTCTGAAAAACTAAGATATACTCGAAGCCTGCTTTACTTCGGGGGAACGGACCCATCACGTCGGCCGCTACCACAGCCCATGGCTGATCTACCACTCTTCTTCCCATTAAACCTGCCGGTAAGGCTTGTTCTACCTTGCTAGATTTACATACTTGACATTCGCGTACCATCTTTGCCAAATCTCTATACATTCCCGGCCAGTAATACAATACTGCCGCTCTGGAATATGTTTTCTCGATCCCTAAGTGTCCCGCTTGTGGTTCCGCATAAACCTCCTCGTAGATTTTCCTTTGTTGCTCCTTAGGAATCACGAGCTTCCAACCGTCCAAGTCGGGCAATACATCATCTGTCTTTTTCGTTGGGCGGTAATAGTACAATCTATTATCGATCCCCTTCCACCCCAAGAACTTGCGTGGGTATTTTTCTATATCGCGGAGGCGTTTTCGATACCACGTATCCTCTACCTCATCGATTATAGCTAAATCATCCAAAGTTTCCTCCTCAAACATTCGCGATAGTGCGTCCGGCACATGATGCATCGCACCCTTGCGATGTATTATATCGAAGTAATATTCGAGGAGGTCTAAGGCCCATCGTGCTAGTCGGCCAGTTAGATTGTGCAAGTTATGCAGCCACCGTAGGCTACTATGATCGGTTATCACGGTGAAATAGAACCCTTCCAAGTACTCACGATATTTCCTAACCGACCAGATCACCGCTAAACACTCTTTTTCTGTAACGGAGTATTTTCGTTCGGCATCTGTCATGGTACGGCTAGCATACGCGATCACGCGTTCCATCCCGTCGATAGTCTGCGTCAATACTGCCCCAATCCCGAAACTACTCGCGACCGTTTGTAGCACGAATGGCACGGTAAAATCTGGACACGATAAAATAGGTGCAGACACCAATGCTTTCTTAAGCCCTTGAAAGGCATCTTCCTGCTCTTGGGCCCAGTCCCATATTTTCTCTTTTCGCAACAGTCTGGTCAGAGGTTCGCTTACGGTAGCGAAATTATCTATAAATCTGCGGTACCAAGAGGCCATACCAAGAAACCGGCGCAATTGACGAATATTTTTCGGAGCAGTATACTCTATAATCGGTTTTATCTTCCCGGCATCTACCTTAAGGCCCTCTCGATTAACCAAAAACCCCAAGTATTTTACTTCAGTGCAGCAAAAGTCACATTTATCTGGATTGATTGTCAGTCCCGCTTCGCTAATGCGCTGCAGCACCCTGCGCAACCAATCCAGATGCTCTTCGAAAGTTTTGGTTACGATTATTACGTCGTCTAAGTATGCAAACGCGTGTGTGGCTCTATATCAGGCCCAATTAATTGGTCTAGCAGTCTTTGAAAGGTCGCCGGCGCGTTAGTCAGGCCATACGGCATTCGAGTAAATTGATACAAGCCGCGACCTGGAACCGTAAACGCCGTGATTTCTTTACTCCCGCTCTCCATTGGCACCTGATGATACGCTTGACTTAAATCGATAGTGGAGATATATCGTGCGGATCGTAACTTGTCTAATATCCCGTTTATATAGGGAATCGGATACGCATCCTTTTTCGTCACTGTATTAACCTTTCTATAATCGAGGCAAAATCTATACTTTCCGGTAGGTTTCCGGACCATCACTATCGGACTCGATCACGCGCTTCGAGATGGCTCTATAATTCCTTCGCCTAACATCCTATCCACTTCCTCATTGATGGCTTCCTTTACCTTTGGTGACACCATATAATAACGTTGCTTAATCGGCTCGTGCCCTTGCACGTCGATCCTATGCTCTGTTAAATTTGTCCACCCCAAAGGCGAATCCCTTGGAGGCAATTCTTTCTCTAAAAATTCCTTCAAGCGAATTTCTTCGGATCCCCCTAATTCGGCGATCCCGAATAAAGATCCATCAATCCCGAGTCCCTGTGGAGGAATGTTGTCGAACTTATAACGATTATCTGGCGCCGCCGCGAAACTCCACGTGTCGCTACTCCCATCTAAAATCATTTCAAATTTTCGCACGAAGTCTATGCCTAGAACACATTCACCTGAAAGTGAGGGGACGATGCGAACCGCGAGTTCTTGGGACACTCCCTTGAGCTTGATCTCCAACCCGATCTCCTCGATAACACTGGCGGTGTGTCCGTCGGCTAAGCGAATAGATGTAAATTCTGGCCGCTCTACAGGTTTTCCTATTTCTTGAGCAATGGTGTTTCCTATTGGTCCTAAAAAGGTCCGCGACGATCCCGGATCTACTAATGCGTGGACCCCTCGTCCGCCTACTTTTACGTTCAAATACCATCGCGATCCTGATCCTATTGCATGAATGGGACCGCACGAGATAAAAGAATCGGTAGACGCGACGACTGAGGTCACTGGTAACACAGTAGGAACGGAAGAGACCTCTACTTCTCGTCCCTTTTGGAGTTTCCCGAGCACTGATTACAGCGCTGGCTAGTTACTCCCTTCTGTCCGCATTTATAACAGAATAGGGAACGCTCTTTTTCACACTTATTAAAGCGATGCCCTTTTTCGCCACAGTTCCAACAGTTGGAACTAAATTCGGATTTCGTATCCTTATCCTTCTCTTCCCCCTTTTTCTCGGCTTCTTTCTTCTTGCCGGATCCAGAGGATTTATTGTTATTGTTGGGACGCGACGCATTTAAGCGTTTGCTCATCTCTCCTTGTCGCGTTTCTAGCCGATCTTGCTGCTTCGTCATCTTGTCCAGCTTTTCGGTGAGGGCGATCAGCTGTTTGGCGATCTCGGAATCGGCGTTGGTGGTACTCATCTTTTTCGGAGCCTCTTTACCTATCTCTGCTCCCGCTATCGGTGCTCCATCCTCCACTTCCTCGATTTGTACCACGGATGCTACTTGAGGTGCGGACTTCCTCACGCGGTAGGCTAATTCCGGTATTAGACTCCTTTCCGGGGCTCGTGTAGGTTTATGCCATTCGGCAGAGGCTATCTCCTGCTCACGTTCTCTTGCGAGGTCTCGTAGCTGGTTAAAGGTCCTAAACTCGTGTCGGCGGAACCCTCTGCGGATCTTTGGAAGGAGATTTCTGTAGGCGCGATTCAATTGGTCCACTTCCGGGATCACTTTGTTCATCTGGGCATATAACCTCCGGAGACACACCAGATAATCGATGACCGGTTCTTGCTCGCCCTGAGTGCGACTCAAAATTTCCTCCTGCAATTGCCATTGGAAATTCTCTTGACTATACTCTTGGCGGAAGTCCTGCACGAAATCTTCGAACGTAATCCAGTTCCTACACTCAATTCGATACCATTGCCGCGCCATCCCCGATAAGATTAACGGTAGGGCGCTTAACATCTCTGTGTCGGTCAAAGGAGTATATTGCCGACACTCCGCCAGCTGTGTCAGGAATTCTTCTACGTTATTTTCGGCTTGTCCATCGAATGTAATTTTCCAATTCCTAATCGTCTTAGCATAGTCTTGTATTCGTTGCATATTTGCAACCGAATGTGTCCCTAGCGAAGCCTGGTCATTTGTAGGTCCCCTTATTGCCCTCGGAGCTCTGGTATTCTCCGGAATATTCTCTGGCGATACCCTCGGAGGATCTATCATGGACCAGTCAATTCCCTCTGGCTCTTCCGGACCCGCTGTTCCGCGTCTCGGCAATTCCATTGATCTGGTAGTCATAATTGACGTGTGTTTGGTCATTGTCGGAGTCCCCGTTGTGTAGGTGATGGTTGTCGTAGTAGGGGGCCTAAAGGTGAGCTGGCCTTGCGATGCATCGGGCCATCTATCCTCGAACAGCCGTACACCACTCGGTATACGACGACGCGCGCCCGTAGCATTTGTTTTGAGGGGAAATTCTACCCCCTCCTCTAAGTCGTCCAGGGCCCTCCTCGGCGTGTCGATGGTTCCCCTACCCGAGTCTCCTGTTGCCATGTCGGAATTTGCTTGTTTCCTTCTAGAATATTCCAAACTACTAACACGTTCGCGCCTATCACACGTATGTGCCTCACGGATACACACACGATCCGCCAAAAGACGCCAAACTTCTCCGCGCTACAATGTTGCAAAGGTTCTAGAATATTCTTTCACTAGGTCCAATTCTTCGAGCAACGTTCCAAAATCCCGCAGGACGCTACACCGGAAAATTATTTAAAATGTAAGAAAGTCGTTTTCCTATCATTAAGTAATATGTCACGCAACGAAACCTCAGTATTTTCCTCTAAAAAAAAAAAAAAAAAATCTTTCAACGTGGCCCCACGTTGGGCGCCAATTTTGTAACGAAGAGTCGCACAAATAAATGGCACCTCGAGAAATAATTAATATATTTCGGGATCAGTGAACGATCGATAAACTCTGTATATATTGTAACGACGAGTCGCACAAATAAATGGCACCGCGAGAAATAATTAATAAAATACTGAATTATTGGGCGCCAGGTATAACCAGAGTTACACCGCTGTCGCCTAAGGACACCCTAGCCAGCTCTTATGCGGTGGGGTCCTGCGTCTGGGAGACAATAATCAAAATCTGAAAGGTAATAGCACCAAGACAACACTAACGGGGCTTTGAGAAATCAAACAGATCTGAGGTTTCGTTTAAAAGCACGGAACCCACAAACGGGCCCGATTTATTGAACCTAAGAAACATCAAACGAAATATAACAACAGAAGCTAAAATATAAAATATAACATATAAACATCAGATAATGAAAACGCGTAATAACAGAACACGGTATGGAACAACAGTTCCAAAATAATAAACTCGAGTGGGAACTACTGTCCCTACTAAAATACAATAGTTGCACCGACACAACTAATAAATCCCTGAGGGATTACGCAAGCGCGAATTCCTCGCTCGGAATTATTTCCTAGAAGGCCGGACACTTCCGACAACAATGCGCGCGTTAGATAATACAAGCGCACCGAAGCTAAGCAATAATATTTACAAAGTCAGCTGACGAGTGGCCTAGTGCCATACTCGCCGGCTTCACAATATTTACAAATTTTGAGCGCGGTAATCCTAACGGTGCTTGACCCCCTGGGAAGTCACCTAATATACCGAATCTGTAGATTCCCCGCTAGGAATCTAGATCCTTCGCTTGTCGTCAAGCGCGAGTATCCTATCCCGTTACGAGTATTTCGGCAGTTGGAATCAGTTCCGGAGACCTATTTGTCTACTGAAAATATCAGTCAGGAAATACGCAATCCCCTTTCTGCTTTCCTAATACCCACGAATAATACCGGGAGAGATACGTACCACTGCGCGGTACTTACGATACACGACACAAGACCGACACGATTACGCGTAGCGTGGACTGGATATTAATAATTTGCATGCAGTTTCTTCAAACATGCTCTACGAATACTCAAACATAAAACTAAGAACTAAACTTTGATACGAGATAACGGATCCTCCAGATCGCTACCAAACTGACAAACATCAGATCTCAACGATCGTGTAAGCGGGAAGCGATACGTGCTGTCGGGATCACAGATCTAGCAGCTAACTCTAATGTCCAGTTAATCTCGATCAATTACAAAAA
>NW_014333294.1:70493-72590 GCF_000341935.2 Cephus cinctus | reverse complement strand
TTGATACTGCCCATTCGCAAATGGAGTCGATGTCACGCTGGACGAGGACTAGCGCACTGGCCAGGTCGCACGGCTTAATATGTAGGTATATTTGCAGGTCATCAGCATACAGCATATGGTCGCAGTTTGCAATGACGTCAGGAAGTCCTCTAATGTACAGTGAGAAAAGAGAAGGACCAAGCACGGAGCCTTGCGGCACGCCCGATGTGACTGGCAGATAGTTGGAAATGGCCCTATTACGACCATCACAGCCTGCGACCTACCTTGTAAGTAGGAGGCGAACCAAGAGGTTACAGAAAAGGAAAAGCCCGCAGATTTCATGACCTCAAGCAGCCTACGATGGCAAATGGAATCAAAAGCTTTCCTGAAGTCGAACAGGATCAGTATTGTTACCATACGCGCATCGGCCGCGAATCTAATGTCGTCAATGACGCGTTTTAGGGCTGTCTGAGTGCTGTGACCTGCACGGAAGGTAGACTGACGCGGTCCGAACCCACCCCTACTGCGTAGAAATTCAACCAATTGCTCGTTCACAATTCTCTCCAGAGGCTTTGACATAGCGCAGAGAAGAGCAATAGGACGCCAATCAGATGGAGACTCCGGACGGCCCCGACCTTTAGGAATAGGACGTATTCAGGATCGCTTCCAGGGAGCAGGCTATGTAGAGGTTGCAAGAGAACGGATTATTAGGTCCAGAAGGAATGGAAAGACTACCTCCAGACTTAGGAGCAGCTGATCATGAGGGAGTCGATCAGGGTCCATGGCGCGGGATCCTTTACCCCTCAGCACCCGAACTAGATCCTGCAGCTCGACGAATTTAAAGTAGAATTTGTTATCCTGGTACCCATCCAGCGAGGGGGTGACGAGATATGGATCAGTGTTTCCAACGTGCGTATGGAAGCAGTCAGCGAAGTACTGATTCAGAGAATCAAGAGTCATGCTGATGTGAGGTGAGTACGCAGCAGATTCTATGAAGCCTAAACGCCTAAGTTGTTTCCAGATGGTACCAGAATCACGAGCCGATGCCAGCACAGTCCTGTTAAACTTTGCTCTATCACGCTTAATGAGAGCCTGCGTCTTGTTACGTTGAGCTCGAGAAAGGTTGAAATCGCTGTGCGACCGGGAGCGAATGTACCTTCTGTGAAGTCTATTACGTACGGCAATGGAGTGTCGGATTTCCTCGGTCATCCAGGGGGATGGCTTACAGCGCGGAACAAAAGACCGAACAGGCGCAAATTCATCCAAGGCCCCCGTGAGACACCGCTCTAGCGCAGACACCTAATCATTGACTGTCGGCTCCGCAAGAAACGACAGCCAGTTGTAATCCGCGAGACGATTTAAGAAGGCCTCTTGGTTAAAGGACCGAAAGTCGCGATAAGTGACAGCCTCCACAGTGGCCTTGGGAATACGCAATAAATAATCGATCCAGATCAGATCATGAGCCGATAAAAAAGGGACAGGATACTGTCCTGACGCAATGATTTTGGTGGGATGATCAGCCATGCAAAGATCAATCCATGTGTGAGCCTCGCGAATGTGATGTGTGGCAGAAAACTGAACAAGATGCAGATCGTTGCTGGTGATAAATGATTGTATTTGTGAGCTGTCAAAGGACGAGGTAAGTAGATCCGCATTGAAGTCACCAACAATAATAATGTTCTTGTAGGCAGGCGAGAGACGCGAGAAGGAGGCCTCAAAGTCTGAGAAGTGGCCAGCATGCGGCGGACGGTAGACCACTGCGATTAAGACACGCGGCTCACCAGGAACGCCAGCATCGATGAACAAGTATTCAGGGCGCAAAAGGTTTTCGGAGTCGGACGTCGCCACAACGGATGCATTGATGGACGAATGTACATAAACAGCTACACCTCCTCCTCCTCGACCAGTCCTGTCACACCGGAAAAGAGTGTAGTCACATAAGGTAACTGCCAGGTCAGGAACAAGCGGTTTCAACCAAGATTGTGAGACAGCAATAATATGAAAGAAATTTTGCAGGAAGTGATGTTGAAACTCAGCAATATGCGCTGAGAGCGATTGAGCATTGACATGGCAGATTTTAAGGTTTCCGGTGAATTCAGGTGGCGAGAGAACAGGGGG
>NW_014333294.1:33710-70439 GCF_000341935.2 Cephus cinctus | reverse complement strand
GGGGGGGGGGGGGAGACGCAAGTCACGAGATGATCCTGGCGAGGTCATCATGGTCCAGTATCCTGATGGGGGCAGAGGTGCCATCCTTTCGCACGAAGATTGTTCCTCGACGAACCCACACCTTGGCACCACGAAGAGGTTTGGCGGCAGCACGAGCTTCAGTAAGAAGATTGAGCGAGTAGGCTGAGAGACGCTCATTTACGTAGACCTTGGTGTTGGGCAGCGAAGGCAGGACTTCCGAGGCAGTAAGTAGTGGTTTCTTCCGTTTTTGGTCTATCCAGACATCACGGATGAAAGCAGATGAGAACCGCACAACTAGCGGAGGTGCCGCATCAGGTTTCGGTGAGAGGCGATAGGTGTCCACGATGTCTGTTGGACCAGTCGGGGCCTGTAGAGCCGTACCAAGTTTCTTTATCATTTCAGTGATAGGGACGCCCTCAACAGAAGGTAGCCCGGAGATAATAATTTCCTGACGGAGTTGTTGTTGAGTAAGCCGCTCGATCTTGTCGTGGAGAGAGGTCATGTTTACCACATTTGTAGGGTTTTCTAGGAGTTGCTGCCCCATTTGCTCCAATCGTTGACCAAGTGAGGCATTCACTTCCTCCAAGGCCTGACATCGAGCAACAAGTGCAATATTGGAGGCTTCTAAAGCGCTGCATCTGGTATTTATGGTTGCCATGTCATTGGACAGCTGGTTAACAGTCGTAGCGATGTTCTGGGTAGTTGTGGTAAGTTCAGCCACCATGCCTTTTATGACAGGCAGATCTCTGAGTTCACCCAGCTTGATCCGTACATCTCGTAGAACCTCGGCCATAGATAGTACCTCAGAAGAAGAGAGAGACGATCCCGAAGGATGACTACCAGCCGCAGCCTTTGCAGTAGACGAGTGACGAGACATTTCGGATGGAGGAGCGGCAGACTCCCGGCTGCCTTGAAATTTGGAGGGCGAGACTACCGAATGCGACTCAGTGCAGAGAAGACAGAGGAAGTCGCCAGTCCCTAGACCTCTGCGCTGGGAACACTTAGGATGGCATTACACTCGAAACCCTTGCACTTAATTCCAGTTACACTTGCTAGATACTTCTTGCATGTGTCACATGAGGTGAGGTGACATCTGATAACCAACACGTCGGTCATTTAGTTAGCTTTAGTCTAGCAGTTACTGGCAGTTGAACAGTCACAGTCGAGTTGGTAAGGAAGATTATTGTTTACGTTCCCACTGGCTGCCCACGCTAAGGAGAGATAGGCGAAAACATGCAAGTAATGTCAAGGTGTCAGTTATAGCAGCTGGTAACTGTCATTTCAAACTGTCAACCGTAATTCGACCACGTTGTGACTTTACACCACCACTTCACGGTAAAAATTATCAATAATAAAAAAAAATTCTATAGCACTCTCGCACAATATAATTAATCAAAGTATTTCCAGGTGTGGGACAATGCACCCAAGAGCCGTCACAGAAAACATAGACCGAGAAGAACTGAGCAGAGACACACAACGAGTTATCTCAGCGCATATAACGGCACAAAATTAACAGGCACGAGTGCAATGGAACACGCAGGTAACCGCGGAAACTCGTACGATGAACACGCACAAACAAATCATGAGAAAAAACTGAGAATAACTATAATAATTGAGAATATTTCAGAGAGGCTGAAACAAGCGACCGCACATGGCAGCCATGACAGAGAGAGAGCCGAAGAGAGAGATGAGTTAGAAATACTGCAAGAAAGATACATCAGATGGTCGTTAGGACTGCACTGGAGAACTCCGGGGTATATGGTAAGAGAGGAGGTGAAAAGAGATAAGATGAAGATAAGAGCAGGAAGGAGAGCATGGGCATACGAACGAAAGCTGAGGGGAGGAAAGGGCAGTGAGATAGAAAGGGCTTGTCTAGAGGAAATGAGCGAAAGAGAAAGAATAGAGGGGGAGAGGGGGTCGAAATGGGAAAGGAGGAGAAAGGAGTTCAGAGGGGAAGAAGGGCAAAACGAAGGGGAGAGGAAGAACAGGAGAAGGAAGGGTATGATAAGAAAGAAAAAGAGGAGAGGGTAAAAGAGGGAGGGGAGAGATACAACCGGATTGAAAAATCAAGATACAACAGATGGTACAGGCAGGTAAGAGTAGCGAGAATACCGGGGTATCTAAAAGCGACATAAAGCGACAAAAGGTACAGCAGAATAACAAGATTTAGATTAGGGAATAAGATAAGAGAAGGAAAGTATTGGGGGACAGAGGAGGAGAGGATATGCAGAGTGTGCGGAGAGGAAAGTCAGTTGTGGGACCACGTGCTAGACAGGTGTAGGGGAGAAATTGGAGAGGTGAAATGAATAGGGGAAATAGTGAAAGAAATACTGGAAGAGGGGGGAAGCGGAGACAGGTGGATAAAAGAACTTGAAAGTCTAAGAAAGAAGAGATTAGAGGGTGGGATCAGAAGTGGAAATGTGAGTGAATGAATAAGAAGAGAAAAAGAAGAGTGAAAGCAGCAAAAAGAGATAGAGTTAGTGGAAAAGGAAACGGAAGTGGGGGACTGAGGGGGCAATCGGGGTAGGGGGGTAGCGACATCAACCGCCGATTGAGCCGTCAATCGCCAAACAAGGAGGAAGGAGGAGAAGCATGCGAGGGTGGCGTGACGGGGGCGGAGGGGCGAGACTGGCGTATAAAAGTGGAGAGAGAGGAGAGAGAGGAGGGTAAGGCGAAGAGGAGAGATAGCGGAGAGAGAGAGCGAGCGAGCGAGCGAGGGAGAGAGATGGGATAGGGTACAATAAGATAAGATAAGATACGATAAGACAAAGTAGCAAGTAAGTAGGTTAAGGATGAAAATATGGAAAGGAAACGGAAACGGAAACTTGAAACCCTAAGGGGAATCACTAAATGAACATACATACTGTGACGTGAATTTTTGTAAATCCACGCCACAAACGACCCGCAGGAGTAGGAATGTAGGAATTAATTGTTTGACGCTTCAAATGTCGGTCCTAGGTTAAGGCGCACAGATTCCTTAGTATTAAGTAACCAGCCTGTCGTCCGCTTTAATGTTTATTTACTTGTTTTTATTGCATACTGCTTGCTTTCTTTTTTTTCTCTTTCTTTGGTGTACTGTATAACGCTTTGATGCAACCAATTGGTATGAGAGCTGGTGGAACGACGCCGAAAAACGGGGGAAGTGAGGAAAGAGGCCCTGATTTTTGGTGACCCTTGGAGACCGACTGCCGCCGCTTCACGAGGAGGGGCTGCTGCCTCCAAGGAATCAGGATAGTTCCAGAGTACACGGAATGGGGCTTATGCTTTCGTCTGCCGGCCGTCCAGCTAGGACGCCTTACGATCGACGCCGCCATCGCCGCCGACCAGGAATTCACTTGTCCTACTCGTTCTGCCGCGAGGCCGCGAGAAAGTCTACGGCGGGCTCATGCCGATGTACCGCTGGAGACAGGGAGCGAGAGCAGCCAGCACCGTGAACTCCCGCGCCCCTGGCCTACGAACGGATCGCAGCACCCAAAGACTCCAGAACGTGCCTCCGACAGCTTAGGTCATCTTCGTGACTAGCGATGATCCTCACCGTGAAATACCCCTTAAACAATTAATACGTTCGAAGTTCGATGTTTTGTCACGCTTCCGCCAGCGCCCAAAATAATGTAAATAGTGGGGGTCAAGAGGTCTCGAGCTCAGTGAAATTGAAATAGTATTTCACTTACCTTTGGAGCTTCTTAGCCAGTGGTGGTAATATAGGAAAAGTAGTAAGCGTAGGCAAGAGAAGAAACAAAGTAGAACTGATAAAGTAAAAGATATAGAAGGAAGGAAGGAGGGAAGGAAGGAAGGAGGGAAGGAAGGAAGGAAGCCCTTCTGGCTCTTGAGGCCGTACTATTCATTGCAGCTACGATATTTAGTGAGACCCTTGACTACCCATTATAAATTGGCGAAATAATTTCTTGGTGTTAGTAAAAAATTACCGTTTAGGCCTTCTGCCTCAGCGGAAGTATCTTCGATTTTGAGAGTCCCGATGTGAATGTATTTCCGCATCGGGCTAGCAAGAAGGACGATAGTGCTGGGCTTTGCGATTTGTTAGTATTCTGATAATTTCTGCTTGTTCGATTTTTGCCGTATGAGGCCCTAAAGTAGAATCTATGCTAGAATCTATCTCCAAATTAAGTTTTCTTTTATAGTAAAATCTATCAGTAGCGCCGCGCTCTTCATGGTATTATAATTTATTGATATCTCGCATCTTCTAGTTGCTGCTTATGGCTTGTAGATTTTCCAAATTATTTAATTGCTGAATATTGAGCGCCCCTCTGGCCTAATAGACGATTCGGAATCCTTTGTTCTCGAGATACACACTCGACCCTCAGGGCGACCGCGTGTGTTTTCGCCAACCGTTTAGCCATTCCTTCTGAACACGGCAAATTAATCGCCACAATGAGTATTCAGAAATAAGTTCATAGTATCAAAAAGAGTTAAAACTGGCAACTATAGAATGCTTTTAGTTGTAATCCTTATATTGTATGCTCTCGCTATTTATATGATCTCTTGGTGTTATCTATTTTGTATTTTGTATGTTTCGCGTGCTTTTCTATTACTTTTCGACTGTCCGGGTGATGCGATGGACTCTTTCCTATTCGCGTAAAAGTCTGTTAAAACCTAGAGACTTGTAGTAGAGATTGCGCCGGAATCTTTGTTCGTGATTTCTATTTATTCGTGTATTTATTCGGATGTTTTTTTTTGCGCTCGTGATCCGTCCTATTTATCTACCACCGTTGGTGAAAATATTAGAATAATCGGTTTAGTTCTCCGAAAAGTATCCTAAAGTCAAATTTCTAGGTACGCCCCTGTGCCGCAAGCGCGTCACGAGCCTCACCGCTCCCCGCGAATACACGGCACGCCCGCGCCAATGTACTCGCCGAGTTCGACGCTCACGCGTGCGCCGTCTAACGCGCGATACCCGCCGTGCTACTCTATGCTAAGCGCCGTAGATCGCTGTAAACCATGCTAGAAAATTATTATAAATTATTTCTGGGACTATTGTCTAATATTATAATATGTCCGAGTGATGCTTAGTGGATTCGTTCCGCATTGTTAGTGTATTTTTCGTAGTGTATTTTCCGCGTTAGTTTAAGCAAATTCGGTATTGTAATTTTTCCACAATTAAGTAGATTTATTTGAGTATATTATTTGGATTTGCAATCTTTTCATTATTACAATTCGTATATTTAGCGTCTTGAATTATATAGAGTCACCCTTTCGAATTTCAATACATATAATTAATTGGTAGACTATCTTACTTATGTTTCTCCGTTTGCTCATCATTCTATTGCTTGCCTATCTCTACTTGCGTTTTTCTTTCCGATTCACTTCACTCTTTAACTTCACTTTGGTTTATATCGAATCTTTTTCCTTGCTTTGTTAATTTATCATAAGACTTTGGGTAATTTGGATTGATTTGCGTTGCACCGCTCTTGTTTGTTACTTTATCCTGCCGCATGTTTTTAGCTTATGTGAATTTTCTTTTGGCTATCTTTTCTAAATGCTTTTGATGGATTGTTACAAGAATATAGCTCTGGTGCGTTAAATTAATATAGTGCTTTTTCTGCTTTATACTCCCATTCCTCTGTTCCATGTCTGACCGCCACGACGCTGCCGACTAGCTAGCCACCGGACAAGGCATTTGGTGAATTATTGTTTAGCGAATCTCTCTCCTCCGCTGCTTAGTGAAAATCTTACGGATCAGCCGTTGTCCCTTGGTGAATCTCGTAGTGAGATTAATTTTAGTGACTTTTGTGAACGGATGGCGCGTATTAGGACTGTTGGCGTCGCCCCCGGTTCTGTTAATTTCTTAGTGATAATTTTGTGAACGAGAGGCCCGTTTTAGGTTGTTGGCGTGGTCCTCGCTTCCGTATATTAGTGTTTAGTTTTAGTGTAACCCGGCCTGTTCCGAATTGGGTAAATTATTTAGTGACAAAGAGAGTGCGTTGCACTCGTGGTACTCCCGCGAGGGATACCTGGCGCCCAACCCGTTAGCTCGTGTTGGTGATAGGAGGTAGAGAGAGAGGACCATTGCGGGTCGTTTTTAATAACGTGAGATATATTGCCCATGGATTGATTAGTCTAACTTTGGTGTTAGGGTTTGGAAATCATCATCTTCCGTTACAAAATTTGGCGCCCAACGTGGGGCCGCAAAAGAAAATCTTAGGAAAATTTTACACGTCACCGGCTAAACGGACGGTTTAGCCGTGCTCGTGTTTATAATCTTCAATAAACAAAAATCAGAAAATATTAAGAAAAGCGAAAGATTTCACCACAGAAAAGAAAAACAAGCAAAATAGCGCAATCGATTGGGCTCTCAAGGCAACAAGTCACAAAATCGGCACTGGTATTTAGTAGTATAAGTTGGGGGTTTCTGGCTTAAGATTCCTGTAACCGACCTATACTGACACTCTAGAACGTTCGAAGGTGGGTGTCCGTGCTAAGTTTCCGTCGTGAGCTTTTCGATTTCCGGAACTGACGTCACCGAGATCCCACGATTCTAAGAATTTTCGCTCGATTCCGGCAATTTTGCGTCATATTCCGAGAATTTTACATTCGATTCTAGGAATTACATACTATTGAAAACCTTCTAGAACCTTCTAGAAGCTTCGACGGTTCGTGTCCGTACTAAGTCGCGGAGGATCGCTCCCAGAGCCGACGGTCGTCTCGTGCGACATTTGGATGAAGCCCCTTGCCCCCCACCCTGTGGAGCCTTGTAAAAGCTTCGATGAACTCCCTTCCTCCCTTCCGATCCGTGTAGATTTCAGACGGCAGCCTTCAGCCGTTTTGACCTTGAACGTTATCTCACAGAATTGCGCATTGAGAACGCAGCAGCAGCATCGATTCCAGGAAATTTGTCGGCTCTCGTCAGCCATTCGATTCCAGGAAGCCTCCGTGCAGGTTTCGAACGGCAGCCCCCCGCCCCGAAGCTTTCGATGACTCCCCCCACCCCCCGCGCAGACTTCAGTCGGCAGCTGGACACTGTTTTGACCTTGTTATTCAGGGTATCGAATTACTTGAAGAAAATAAGCGAGCTTTTGTGCACTTCGGAAACTTTTTGATGTTGAGTTCGAGTTTAAAGTGCGCAATTAGGGTAGGTGTTTATCGCTCGAACCGATGCAAAACAATTCCAGGAAAAACTTGGAAGCTTCGTGCAGGTTCATGCACGCTTTTCGCAAGCGCAGTGGCGGGGTCAAAGACAATCTAGAAAAATCTATGTATTGGTTGTTCAAATACGCAAAACCGAACGTTATCTCACAGAGTCGTGCGTCGAGAATGCAGTCCTTCATCCTCCGAGGTGTCAAATTACTCGTAGGAAATATGTAAGCGTGCGACGCAACTTCGTAAGAGAAGGGCTATGGTTCATCTGAATATTTTAGAACGTAAGTCGCTCCGTTTGGAAGATGCATCGACCTTGACATTGATTCCAGGAATTTCTGTTGGCGATTCGATTCCTAGAAATTTCCAAAAACTCCCATCCCCATTTTAACCCTTAAGAGTTTCCTATAAAAGGAGGAGCTGAATGTGCCTTCGTTAGTCTGCCGTGACAATTCGATCGATGTTAAATAAAAGGAAACAACGCGAGCTCAGAGTTCGAATACATTTACTATTAAGGAACATCGTGGAAGTGAAACATTTGATCGAAGCTAAAAGAGATTATAACAGCCTTCTACGAAATCTAAAAAAAACTTCATCTGCAGTATAAAATGGATTTCTCAATAATTAACAAAGTCGGCCGTTTGGATGACTATCTTCCGACAAAAAGAAATTGGCTGAGTTGAAACCTTAGAAAGAATGCAAAATCACCAGAATAAGAAGAGTTCAGACCAAATATGGAACGAGACTGATCCTCTATGTAGAAGATAGCTTTTCGACGTTTCTACCTGCAAGGATGGCTAAAGCTTTGAATGACGACGAGGATCTATTGAAGAAGATGATGCAAGCCTGTGAGAAGAATCGAGTCATCATGCGTTATCTCGGCGGAGGGTACAACCAGATTGAGTTACAATGTCTATGAACTTTGTACTCGTGCTTCAACTACTATGTATACGTGTTAAATAAACATACAATTTATTATATCTTTTGTCTTTATTCATAATCAAAAAATATACATTGCGACAACCAGTTCCTTAAAAATGTCACATTTTCAGTTGAGCAATTAAAACGTGGAGCATGATGATTTGTACATCGAGTAAGTGAGTTTTTGCGCAATTTTTGCAACGAAGGGCATTCCAGATCTCCCAGATCCAAGATGTGCTCGGATCGACCAATGAAAGCTCCTAATCAAATTTTCTTCTCCAATCCTTTTACATAGATCTTAGATGCATTTTGCAAGATGGCTCGAAGAACGTTTCTAGCTTGATTGTAAACAACGCCCCCAGCGCTCCAGGATATACCACGAAAATTGCTCACCAACCACAAATTTATACTTTTGTATTTAGCCGGTATATGCCTCCATGGACAAGGTGGTTGAAAGTTGCAGGCTCGGAGAAATTACTGCCGATTCTAATCACAGATAGCTCCTTCAGGACGAAATCGGTCGAGGGTTTCTTGAAATCTTGTACGTCCACGATGAATTCCATTTTGATGAACTGTGCAGGAAGAGACGATTGCAGCGTCTTTATACTAATTTTTTCATCCCACCACTGATCGGGTTGTATTCGATTATATGACCGTGCAAGTACAGGCAGAATTCCGATGTATCGGCAGGGAAATTGTCTTGAGCCTCGAATTCCAGACGAATATCGACAGGTCCAAGTTTGAGGGACTCATTTTGTTTGGAGCAATCGATAACGATCAATGGAGCATACTCGAGAAATTCATTATTCTTCAGCAAATGTTCAGGATCCTTGCCATAGTATGTAGCTTGAAAGTTTGCATACATCTCGTACAGCAGAGCAAACTGATTATGATCAATGTCAAGATTACGATTTCTGCAAATTCAAGAAGAGCTCAACATCTCTGTCGTTGCAGTGGTCAAAGTGACTAGCGTTCTTATTTTTCTTGTTCTTCCTGTTCGTCTGAAATCCCAACATCACGTATCGTGGTTTTTCCAACTGAAGCGACGTCTTGACGGTCCACGTGTGTTTCGAAGTGGTGGGGAGTAGAGGATATTCGTACAGCCTGGGAGCTATGAAAGCTCACGGAGATGGGTGCATCCCTCTTGATGAATCTCAGCAGTTATATCTTTCGTCGATCCGATACCTTTACGTACAGTGTCAGCCATTCCAATTTATGAATTACGACTTTGCATTCTTCCGGAGCAGTTTGCACTATTGCATTGACATCGCTCTTTGCTCTCGTCAGAATCAACTCGTGATTAGCGTTAACGACAATCTTGCGATAATCTTCGGCGAAACCCAGTATCAGACTCAGCGGAATGGATACGTCGAAGTAACCGTCTGCATTGGTCAACTTCTCTCGTTCTCTGACGTGGAGCCAATCGGCGTTCTCCATCAAGGATCGTTGACCGGGACTTAGGGAAGCATATCCCTTCATGAGACTCGTGAGACCAACATTCTTGTTCCGATCGATCTCTAATGCATTCATTTCATAGCGAATCTCCTCGAAGAGATGGCAAATGGCATTGTTGACCAGAGTCGTGCTCGCAGTCGCTGTAGACCCATCATCCGTGATCAGCTTTCCATACACGTGCAGCAAACTTTTGCTCGGTAGTAAGCATAGGTCTTGATGTTGAACGGAGGTTCGAACCTTGTCGCTGTTGTTGAACGTTGACGAGACGTAAGGTTGATGCGCATGCGTTTCACAGTGTGCTATAGATTCATCGAAGACGATCGGTGTCTGAATGTTCAGCGTTTCTTCTTCCATGGTACGCGGCAGACGAAAAGAATGTAACAGAACGAACGCTTTACTTTCCTCTTGTGACCTTGAATCCTAGATTTTCCAGAAACAAGACGTTTTGACGTATTAGCGCCTTCAGAAGCGGTCGACAACTGATCCCTCTTTGGCATATAGGTCTACTATTATAACCACTGCCAATTTTCCTATTGTAGACGATACCCATTATCGCATGCATCTGATGTGTAGCTTGATCGTTTTGATTTCTCCTTGAAAATTCACCAGGTCCCCATCTTGATCGACTATTCGAAGCTGCAGGTGATCTATCCTCTATCTATTGGCGATCGGTAGATAAATGACGTACGATGACACCTGTATGATCGTGTATTCAGGTGGTACGCCTGGACAGAATTCGTGTACGGTGTGCACTTTACGTTCGTTGATGTAAGCGTCCGTCGTGACGTTGCATTCGACTCGTAGGGCGTTCACCTTGAGAATGGTCACTGGTACGTCGGCCATGTGTAATTTATTAGCTTCCAGAACGCGTTGAGTTAAACTCAACAAGCGACCTATGGAATCATTGGGTCGAAACTCGACATCACGGTTGCGCATAATTTCGCTGCACAACGGATTATTGTTAGGTTTAATCTGAATGATGATGCTTTTATCCGTCAAAGCGTTATGCACGTAGTTTTCGATATCTTCGATCTCGTAGCTACCAGTAGGTATAGTGATAACTTCATCCCCCACGTAGAGCTTGTTGTGATCCGTGTCCACGTTGGGAATCGAATTGAAGGTCAGCAACTCGATGAGTCCCAGAGCCTAATTTTTGTACTGAGAAAGCTCGATAGGAGGGAAGTATTCAGTTTCCAGTATCGAGCAGGTGCCTGATAAAGTTAACGTGAATGAATTCTCCATGATTCCAAACGCTCAACTAACCTTGTGAAATTACATAGCAAGTTTATATAGAAGATACTTGTTTTTACGATATAATTGTCCACGCAGGAACTTTAGACACAAGTGGCCACATGCGAAAGTACCGTACTCCTGATATCCCTCGTAATTGTACTTTACACTACCAACACCGAGATATCTAATGAGATCTAGCGGTGGTCGAAGATTGACGGAACTGTCGAAATAAATGACTCAATCGTTCAGCTTCTTGTACGCGATCCAATGTGTTCCTGGGCTATCTTCGTCGTCGAGATTGACGATTGCCGACTCGTACTTGTACGGCCCACCCTTCGGCATAGCTTTCCGCATAAAGACTCCGCGAAAATGTGGAATCTTCATGATCTTCGCGTACTTTAGCAGATCCGCATCGGTCAATGCTCGGCGTGGTAGTTTAACTTCAAGTTTTTTGGCTTCAGATGAAGGCCTAGTCCTTTTCTGTAGGGTTTCAAGTACAGTCCTTTGCCTAACGCGATGGCTTCCATCTTCTCGTTGTGTCGCTGACTTTCTTTCATTTGTTTCTTGTTGCATTCGCATCGTTCACGGGTTTGGCTATACATGCAGCACCGCCGGCCAACGCTCCAGCGGCACTAATACTCGCAAATACAGGGACGAAAAACGGCAAGAAGCCTCCGATTTTATACGGCATGGGTAGAACCCGCAGCGTGCGGACGTTGCGCTTTTCATCCGCTCGTTTGACGGCAGCTTGTGCACCCTTGAGAGCAGATCTGATAGCTACCCCTGCATCGTTGCTAGGAATCATATATCGTTTGGCTTCCTCGATGAGTTTCCTCAGCGTTACAGGCTTTCGCTTCTTCTTCTTCTTCTTGAGTCCCATACCGAGTTTCGACTTGGCACCCATTACGTTCGCTACGGACCAGGCAGCCGCCTTCTCGGCGAGACTAGCGTCACTAGCGAAAACGCGCTTCCAAGCTTTGTCGGCCAATACTTTGTCCGCTGCCCCTCTGTGTTCGAGACTTTCTCGATTCTTCGAGTAGGCGATGTCGTGCGATGTAGGTGATGTTGATGCCGGGATCACCTCTTTGCTAGTTTCGTACCGTGCCCACAGTACTGATAACCGGGTACATGTAACTCAACGGGTAGACTGTTGATGATCCTGTTGACTAATCCTCTACTACGATGAGATTTTTTTCCTCCCAATACGTTTACGTTTAGGATACACGATTATGTCCTTGCGGTGAAACAGTTCCGACTGAACAGCGGTCCTTATAAATTCATCATTTATAGTCAAGATCGAGATGAGGTTCGAGAAGCAGTCCGTCAGGTTACCTGTAACGAACTTTGACAAAATCGTGCGAGTAAAGGAGTAGAAGGAGGCCAAGCGACACGGCGAATTACTGCCAAACAATATACGAGCAGTGTTTTACGGACCATCCAATTGCGGCACTTGTTCGCTCTCATAACTCATCCTAACGGATTGTTCAAGGTTAAAACGGCTGAAGGCTACCGTCTGAAATCTACACGGATCGTGAGGGAGGAAGGAGGTTTATCGAAGATTCTAGAAAGCTCTACAAGGTGGGGGCAAGGGGCTTCATTAAAACGTCACGCGAGAGAACCGTCGGATCTGGGAGCGATCCTTCGCAACTTAACACGGACACGAACCATCGAAGCTTCTAGAAGGTTCTAGAAGGTTCTCGATCGTGTAAGATTCCTAGAATCGAACATAAAATTCATGGAATCCAACGTAAAACTTCTGGAATTCCCAATAAATTCCTAGAAAATAGGGGGCTTCGGTGACGTCACTTCCGGAAATTGTAGAGTTCACGACGGCAACTTAACACGAATACCCACCTTCGATGATTCTACAGTGTCAGTATAGGTCGGTTACAGGAATTCTGGTCCAGAAACTCCAAACTTATACTACTTCGGCGTCCTCCCCGCGGAGCCGCGAACCGTGGCCACTTAAGGTTCTGGAGTATCGATAGTTCGTCCCGGCAGTTAGACACCCCTTGCGTGCAGGCTCTCTACCCAAAAGGGCCCTATGCCTCGACCGCCGGTCCACTATTTTCCGCCATTTCTTCCTCCCGTAACCCTGACCAACAAAATCCTTAGAGATGTAGGCCGGAGGCACCATCGTACCGTCCATGGTGCGCATGGTGCGGGGCCTTCGTAATGTTTCGCCTTGACGCCACGTTATAATACATAAATGTAAATGACAATAAATAATTGTTTATACAGGGTGTCCCAGAACTACTTTTGGACCGGAAAGTGAGCGATGGCTGGAGGTGTCCTGAGTACCCTCCCGCAAACCGTTTGCCAAAATTCGCAATAGTTTTTAAATGAGAAGCATTTAAGTGGGACCAATGAGAACGAAGGATTTCCGCGGGTCATAGCAGCGTGGTGGGAAGTACACTCACGGATGCCAAAGATAGCTGTTGTGCAATAGCTTCCCACAAATTCCGCGCTTAGCAATTGTTTTACAGGCCGAGCGAGTGTCATTAGGATTCGTTGACAAACTACCGATATGGGCATGGGCGTGTCTTAGCTTAGACTGGAGTAGCAGCTACACGTGCAACTCGGCCTGTGAAACAATTGCTAAGCGCGTTGTAAATCTATTGTAACAAAGGTACTAAAACAGTTTTAACTTTAATAAATAACCTAGTCAAACGATTCACTTTTTCAAGGATTATTAAGATAGAAATAAGAAATCTATACAAAAAACGATAATATATTAATATTTAAGGTTGTATTGTTATAGGTAATTATTATAGTCACGGTAGTAATTTGAATATACTATTTTTATTCATTGGGTAAATATAACTGTAGTTAAATGTAGCTACATAACTGTAAATTAAATAACGCAGACGATAATTTTCAAAGATTAACTCAAACTTATTTGACTTAATATAGAATATTGTAAAGTAAAGTAACTATGTCGACTAGTGTGTAATAGAACTTCTATTTATAAATTTCCTTTGCCCATTGTACATATTTGTTTAGAGAAAACAGATAAAAAAAAGCAACGACGTCAATTCTTTAATAGAAGAAAGAAAAGAAACTGTAACCGCATCGCAATCAATGTCATACATGTATAGAAAGTAACGCAAAGGTTACAGTAATCTATATGAATTTCAAACCTAATATGAATTAACTTTGTGTGACTGCCACAGTGCCATTTTGGCCTAACGTCCCAGATTGAACAAGAGTTCCCGTTTGAGGCAGCGCAGTTTCAGTTGATGGCTCATTTACGCTTACGGGAGAAGCTGAGTGATTGTTGGCATTCACAGCTGCGAGAGCTTTATTGCGGAGTTCAAAAACCTGTTGTATCGCTTTACGAAAGCATAAAAAGTTATAGTCAATCACTCCTGAAAGCAATGGAAACACAGCTATTTATAAATATTCTCAAACGTCTGTAATATTTCAAAAACGTAATCATATACACATTTTAACTATAGTTTCTAGATATGGTCGAGATATATTTTTAAAACAAATTTTTTTATCTAAGCTAAGTAAAGAAAAAGGAATACATGACGATAATCATTTTGGGTTTTTATAACATTGTGATAGAAGCATGATTTTATACGAGATCAAATGGACATTACTGTGATTATAATAAAATCAACATTGCAGTTGTACTAACAAATTTGTGTAACCAAAATTATTCCTGTTGGTAATGGAACTCAAATATTACGTAAATATACCGTTTTATGATCTGAATTTTAGTTCGCAATTTATCCTTTTTTTCATTTAGGTGTACATTCCAACACAAGAGTAATTATTACACTGGTTACTGATTTTTGTACGATTTATTGAAATTACATTGCATCTATATTGAAGTTTAGAAAAGAAAGTGAAATATGAATGTCATAACTAACCCTCAGAAGGCTGGAAGACAATATATTTTCTCTAAATCAGCTCGAATTTTCACGAAAGTTATCTGTCTAAAACTTGCTGCCAAAAAATCTACCAGATCTTACGCAGGGTTAAATCTGCTCAAATGCCAACAGTATTTAAAAGTGCTTTTTTTGCAAATATATCTGCGAAACATTCAAAACAGTTTATCTAATTTTATACTAATAATTCCTATCAATAAAAATTTGATATAACATCGAAAACAAACCTTGCCTGTCGAAATTGTCCTCACGAAGGATGCAAACCAAAGCCAAAAATTTATTCACTTCCCGTAAATAAAGAATAGTACCATTATTCAATTTAATTAAACTAGAGCTTTGATTATCAAACGCTGCTGCTTCCAAATCTTCCCTCAACCTAGAAATAGTTGGATTTCAAATTATTAAAAAGTAAAACAATAAGTGAGATTAATATAATTAAGTAATGTATACATATATTCTCAAACAAATTACATATGCACATATGTAACCCTCTGAGGACGGGAAGAATTTATAAATACTCTTCGCACATATTTCAATAGTGTTAATAGGATGTAAATTGATTGCAAATAATGACAGTTTCAAACTGCTAGCATCAAACGTTTACGTAACACTTTTGAGATGCAAAGAAAATACCATCAAAAACCCTACGAGTTTCTTTGAAACAGAATGATACTTGAAACGAAATGATACTACTACATTTCTATCATTTCAAAGTCGGCCATATTTGATCCGTCACCTTGGATTACAGAATTTTGAAATTTTAAGGTCAAATTCGGATTCAGCGACCACACACGGAAAATAACAATTTGTCATTGCAACAACGATTACAATAACCGTTACTACAACCTCTAGTAAATATAGGAACAGCACTTCTGTGCAGTGACGATTACTCTTACAATGTAGTAAAATTTATTCATTAGTTTTGGTATTAGGTATTACGTACCATGCGTAAGTTTAAAAAAATATAATAGTGAAATTTACCTCTCTATTAGAAGACACTGACATATCATAGTTGTTATTAAAATAGCGAAATTAATTCTTATGTTTATACGAAGCAAAGTTCTGTAAATATTATAGTAGTATTTATTTTAATTAAAATACATCAAACATGCAACTGTCATAATTTTATAATTAGAATAAAATTTAAGGAAAAGTGGATGTGTTGCGTATAACATCACGGCTGAAGAACCACATCTATTATATTTTATATTGCCGACAGCAGGATTTGAATCTGTGATCGTGAAATAAAGATAGGAAGAAGAAAACAGTAGAAGAAAATATATCAATGCACAAATGAGAAACACATTTTATAGTATTGGTACATGGATCAGAAAAGAGGGAGATAAAGAGAAGATCAAAAACGAAAGAAGATATACAATTCAAATAAGAAACGACTAAGGATATGTGAAAAAACGATAAAAAAAGAACTTACAGATGAGTCGATAGGACAACAAATAAAAAGATTCAAGAAGAAGAAGAAGAAGAAGGCTCAAGGAACAAGTGAATTTCAAAACAAAGCATGGATATATTCAAAGGGAAATACAAGCTAAAAGAATATTTTTAACAAATGTGGAGAGGGTTTTTGCTAAAGAGTAGAGAGAAAGAGTAATAACTCCTTTGAAACAAAAATTGAGATAATAAGGACATAAAGAACTACAGAATAACCTTATTTAATATAGTGTAACGTGACAAAACGACCAACCTCTCAGTACTCCTGTACTGAGAGCGCACTCGTTACAAATAGACAACAAGGACGCGCGGCTAGTGTCAACACTAGCCGATAGATGAAGAACGTCTCCCGAAAGTCAAACCGCAGAAAAGTAGTAGCAAGATAATACAAATAGACAACAAGGACGCGCGCAAAAATTGAGATAATAAGGACATAAAGAACTACAGAATAACCTTATTTAATATAGTGTAACGTGACAAAACGACCAACCTCTCAGTACTCCTGTACTGAGAGCGCACTCGTTACAAATAGACAACAAGGACGCGCGGCTAGTGTCAACACTAGCCGATAGATGAAGAACGTCTCCCGAAAGTCAAACCGCAGAAAAGTAGTAGCAAGATAATCCGATAGAGGAGTAGCGCTTCTCGCTAGTAAATATCGGATTACAATCAGTCGAATACGACATTTCAAGTCAATCGAATCAAGTTCGTCAGAAATCCGGGTCACTAGAATGGATAATCAAAAGTCGAACCGACGAAATCGAAAAGCATCGATAAATATCGCGAAAGCACGGCATATTCCGCGTAAAGAGAAATCCGTCAAATAGCGCATATTCGCGTAAGAAAACTCATCGTAAATAATCTTGTCAAAAGGCTACAGAATATTAGCATTCGCTATTCCGATTAGACCGCAACGTAGAAAATTTGTCAAAGTTCTGAGGAGACCACCGTGATCTACGTCAGAAACTTTAGTTATCGCCATTTTGTTTTATCTATTATCCGCGCCGTTAGTAGTTGCGTCGCACACAGGGCCATAGCCAATAGATAGGCAAAGCACCACTGGGGCTATAGAATCAACACCGGCAGATCCTCTGTACCTCACATACAGGTCAGAGAGAGATAGGGATAGAAAACAAACATCGGCCGATTCCTAGACAGTCCTTTTTCCTACAATACTGACAATTGATTGAGACTGAGTAATTGACACCGATTATAAAACTTCTGTATCGATTATCGATTATTTAATAAACTTTTGTTATTTTATTTTATTTTACCCACCTGTGTAGACTACATTCTTAAAGACGCCAGTCCCGAGCACTTACCTACATCCCATTTCGTACACTCATAAGGAGCGTACGAAATTGCACTATCGAAGAACGTTACAATAGGTTATTAAAAAATGTATGCAATGATGGGGAAAGATGCTCTCAAATACGCTTCTTGCATATTTGAAGAAGTTTAGAAGAGATAGCAGCACGTCGGATAATATATTCAATTCTAAACCACGCGATAGATCGAGAACTGAGTAAAATAAAATAAGGAAAACTCTTTGCATTCTTTGTGGATTTAAAGGCATCCTTCCTATTGTGTATATCGCTAGAAGCTTTAAAACATATTACAAAAGAAAATAAGTAAAAGAGAGGATAAAGGAAATATACACAAAAACAAGAAGCGTAGATAAGAGGTTTACCTTGGTACAACTTCTGAATTACGAGAGGATTCAGATAACATTGTCGACTCAGTCCAGCACATTTTGCACTATTTCTGTCAGACATCGAAGAAAAGCTAAAAGGTTGCCAATTAGAAAGAGTAATAGTAGGACAAGAAAAGTTCCGAAGGCTTGCATACACTGACGTCTTGGTAGTGTTAAAAACAACAGAGGGAGAGATGAAAGACAAGTTGAGAAAATATCAAGAGACTTGGTCGAATGCCGAGCCAAGTAGAGGCGACCGGCTGTACAGGCAGTGGGCGAAGATCGAGACTTTTCACCCGAAGAAACTCGTAGTACACATATGGACATACAGTGAGTAACTTTAATATTCGGACACTATGAGATTTTTACTATATTACATTATAACTTAATTTCTAACCAAAAAAAAAATGATTAAGGATTATGATGACGTATACGCTTAATAAACAATAGCGTAAATTTTGTTTACATAACTTACAATAGTTGTTCAATAATACGGTTTAAATAAAACATTGTCCGATTTTCACATTACTTTAATATTCGGATACTTTACAATGTAGCGCTTTTTCCAATGTTCAAGCCGAGTTACCCCAAATTAGAGGAAAATGGTTATTTACAAATCTAGTCAAGCGTTCTAGTTTAAGACTTATTTTATTAGTTATTTGTCAATCATCGTGCAATACACTTGTACAATGCCTCGCAAAGCGAACACGAGTTTTGATATACGGCAATTTGTAATATATCATAATGCCAAAGAAAATCGTACTAAGAAATTGCTGCTCTTCTAAACATAAGCAAGAGCACAGTGGGAGGTATAGTCAAGCGGTTCAAATGCGAGGATCGTATAGATTTTATACCCCAAAAAGGTCAACCGAAGAAACTAGACGTTCGCGATGAGAGAAAATTGCTAAGAAAAATAAAGAAGGACCCTACGCTCGTGCCCCAAAATTAGCATCAGAGCTGTTAAACGAGACTGGAAAAAATGTGCATCCTCAGAGTGGCTAGAAAGAAGAGTGGCTAGAAAGAAACCGTACGTGAGTGAAAAGAATCGAAAAAAGAGACTGAATTATGCAAAATAATTTATTTTGAAGGATGAAACATGGTGGAATGATGTCATCTTTTCTGAGGAAAGTAAATTTAATATTTTGGGTCAGATGGACGAAGGATGGTGTGGTGGAAAAAAAAGGAAGAGTTTAAACTTAAAAATCTTCGGCCGAGAGTAAAGCACGGAGGTGGCAGTGTAATGGTCTGGGGCTGTATTTCGACGTTCGGACCGGGCGAATTAGTTTTCATCGAAAAAATTATGGACAAAATTTGTACATGACCATATTGAAAAACAATTTACACAGAAGTGCTACAAAAATGGGGATTTTAAATACGTTCAAGTTCTACCAGGATAATGACCCGAAACATAAGACACGCATTGTGCATGAATATTTGCCGTACAATTGCCCAAAAGTTTTGCAAACACCACCTAAATCACCTGACCTTAACCCCATTGAAAATGTGTGAGATAAACGAGAGCGCCGAATTCGAAAAACACCAATATCTTCCAGATAAATGTTAAAAAATCGTTTAAAAGAAGAATGGAACAGTTTGAGCACTGAATATTTAAAAAAAATTATTAATATTATGCACCAGCGTTTGCAAGAAGTGATAAAGCAGGATGACTACCCAACAAAATATTAAAACAAGTATTGTAACAAAAACCAGCCGAAAAATAAGTATGTGCATATGTAGTTTCTGAAAGTGGCCGAATATTAAAGTAACGTAGAAATCGGACACTGTTTAATTTAAACCGTATTATTCAACAACTGTTGCAAGTTATGTAAATAACATTTACGCTATTGGTTATTAAGCGTATACGTCATTATAACCCTTAATCATTTTTTTTTGTTTTTTAGAAATAAAGTTATAACGTAATATAGTAAAAATCTCATAGTGTCCGAATATTAAAGTTACTCACTGTAGGCAACTGAATACGGCGGCTCCACGGCCGAGGATACGTGGAACAATATTCGAGGCTATACACCAGGAGAAATTAATTATTACATTCATACCAATATTCAATATCCTGAACCGATTATTACAGATTAAATGACATTCATATATGAGTACTCGAGAGACAATAGGATCATTTCAGTTCCGTAGTGTCTCCTTCTCCCTCTTCGCATGTCCGTTTACTTCTTTTACATCTGAGATGGCGCTAACAACGCAACTTTGCTAAAGTAATGAAATATATAACGTGGCCTCTAATTATATAGGCTGTCCAGAGATTAGCTATTATTGCATCAGTGTCGCTTTTGATGATATAGTCGGTATATGAATAAAATAACATAAAGTCATGGAAGAATGTGATATCTCTAACACAAAACACGTATTTCTATAGTTCGCATAATTTGTTCATAAGAACGGTTAGGCATTTAGTATTTCTCCATCTGTCCTTTAAGCTACTTTACTCGTGGACCGACTGTTTGTTTAAAATCTCTGTGATTATGCAGATTATGGTAAACACAATAGCAGAATTATGAATTCTTTATTACAATTTTTAATTCAGTAATATATCCAAAATAAAACGTGAGTAGTGCGTTAATGCAGAAGAGGTTAGTGTTGACGTTTCTGCTTTCCAAGATAAGATATTTACCATTGCATATATTTTTTTTCTTTTATTGTATGTAAATAATGTGTGCTATAAGGCTGAAATAGGTATAAGAAACAACTGCGTTGCATATTATTTATTTACCTACATTAGAACTGCAGTATATATTGGTAACAGAGTCTAAGCCTTCACTAATTGTAAGTTTCTAATAAAATTTTTTAACTGAATATTAAACTTTCATTTGCCTTGTAACGTGGCGTCTGGACGACACATTATAAAAGCCCCGCACTTCCGCACGCTGCCGACAGCACGGCGGTGTCTCCGGCCTCCATCTCTAAAGAGTTCGTGGGTCCGGGGTTCGGGAGGAAGGAACGGGGGAAAATAGTGGACCGGCCGCGGAGGCACGGGGTCCTTTTGGGTTGAGAGCCCGCACGGGGTGCTCAACCGCCGGGACGCACTGCCGGTACCTCGGGAACTTTGACCAGCTACGGTTTATGGGTTCGCGGGGAGGGCACCGGAGAGGAGAATTGTTTCAATTTTTGACCTACCGCGGAGAGCGGTAGGTAGAGCAGAAGAGAAGAGAAAAGAGTGTGTCGCGGGGAATCAGTGTGCAAGGACTCGGGTGTCGGGCGGACTGCGAGAAAATGAGTTCTTCTTCGGTGCTCGGGCGATAGCGGATCTATTGGATAATCGCGGATTACGATTATCGGGCTTTCTTGCAGAGGGCCATGGCTCCCGGTTGTTTTCTTTTTTTTTTTATATATTGTAGTATAGTGCCAGTGCGTGGCCGAGTGTGTGAAACCCCAAGTGTTTGGTGGACGCCCTCGTGGAGCCGGGACGCGGCACCATGGAAGTAGTCGGAAGGGACACGGCCACCACTATTGAGATTTCTTAAGAGACTGATGGGACAGCCAGTTCTCAGAGGGATGGTGATGAACAACAACTAGATTTTCGAATCTTGTCTTCGATTTCAACACGTTGGGAGCGGCCACGGATTATTTGTAGGCGACACCGATGGACCGCATACATCACAGCCTATATCTTAATATGATAATCAAACAAATAAATATTGTTGGTAATGCAAATCATTATAACGATGTGTCTGTTTAACGAATGCAAAATAGTTTGGTGCAACACTTGCTGTTCTCCAAAGATGTTCCTTAATGAATGATAAGTTTTTTAAACAGATTTGTTATAAGCTTTTCTAATTAAGTATCATATTCCTTGCATGTACACCTGATGTCTTATTAAATATAAGCAGCATCGGTGGTTTCATTAATATAATTTTATAGAAATAGTTTTGTGAAAAATCCTGTATAAAGTGGTTTTTTTAAAGCAGCGTTTTATATCAAACATAAGTGACTATATTTAAGAATTTTTCATGATGATGTTTAACTTTAAATACTAGTAGTGATTCCTCCTTCCTTCTATGTAGAGAGAGGCAATATCCTTAAAAGATACTGGAAGTGTTTGGTTAAGAAAATAAGATAACTAATAAGAATGCAACAACTAATTTAGTTTTCTGTTAAAGAAGTCCATGAAAATATGATGGCAGCGTACGTTGGTACACAGATAAAGGAATGAACATTGACGAAGAATCTGAGAATTGAAATAATATTTTTAACACTATCACTGAATGCCTACAGTAAAAGTTTTTAGATATAGGACGGATCGCTGATACATCCTTTTGCATGTTTCATATAAAATTCAGTACATGCACGTATGGTAAAACTATGCAGTATTTAATTACGTATTTCACGGCAGATTACGCTCAGGTTTACGACGAAGGCCTGAATCGATGTTCTATGAATGATCTGCGATGCTCTATTTCCTTAATGCACAAATAATATCATACTCAGATTAATTTTGGGCCGTAATTTTTTATTCCTAGTAGTGATGGGCGATACAATATCGATACTCTCGGTATCGATATTTTCGGACTCAGATATCGATATTTTGTATCGATACTTAACGTAACAATATTTCAGGATATCGATACACGGAGGTCAATATTGGCCATGAGTCCAGCGGGGCAGAGTCAACAGGGTTAACCAATAGGGAATAATATTTGAAAAGAAATTCCCTATATTCTTCTCAAACCTCGTTCCTGATTGGCGAACCCCGTTTGAACTCTGCCCCAGTGGAAACGTAGTCCATGTATACACTGAGCAAATTTAATACGAACCAAAGACCAAAACAACCAATCATGTTCAGGTCTCCGAGGGAAAGTTACTAAATCTTATCCATTGATTGGTGGTTTCGGTATTTGGTTCGCATCAAGTCGGCTCGGTGTATACATGGCCATTGGTATTTGATTTTTGATACAATTTAACGGCTTTTCAAGTGCCGAGTGCGACCATAGTGCGACTGTAAACGTAAACGGCAGCAATACTCGAGTTAAGAGGTAAGCATTATAATTAGTTAGAATACCTAATGTATTTATATATGCTTCTACACATGGGCATTTTGTGTATTAACATTTCTGAATGTTAAATTCCTTTTTCTCTCACTTTACAGTAATAACACACAATAAAAACCGGCAGGCCTTAGTTCCCCTAAACCCTAACCTCGAATTTTTGAATCTTGATCCACGTTCCAACTTCCGAATAGTAGGCATACAATATCCATTGTTCCTATTCTCTACGTTCGATTGATCCATATCATACTGAGCCCATGTTGCGAAAAATTGTTTTTCAAAAACAAAAATATAATAATTCCTGTATTCTGGTGGGTCTTAAGTCAACAAGCGCGGTTTGAAGCTATTTTATCAAAACTGAAACAGGAGCCATTTGTAAACTTTGAGCCAAGAAGTAAAATCCAAAGGCAATACCACAAATTTAAAATTTCACCTCAATCGTGGTCATCCCGACGTGAAAATGTGCGAGACTGAGGAAGGAGCAAAAACACCTAAAAGGAAACATGTGGTAATATAAATATTTTGATATAAATACAGAGTGTATCAGCCCAGATGCACGTTTGAGATTTGCGGGGAAACGGTGCACAACTTTGAAAATCTGATGTCACGACCATTGAATATTTTTTGATTGCGCATCGAACGAGTGTTACGTCCGACGCAACGGCAACCCCATTGCCCCCCCCCCCTTCAGCACCTCTCAGTACTCCCATTAGCAAAAGTCAGAGACCACGACAGATGTAACCGATCCTCGCCGAACATGCGTTAGTTATTGTAAATCATAAGTCACATATATATATTAATAATTAAGGGATATCATCATATTATATTATACTGTACACGACATCTCATACTCTCACACATTTTCAGAAATCACACCAACACTGTGACATTGCAGGTGGATGAGCAGGAAGAAAGGGAGATCACGGCGAACAAAGAATAAGAACGGCACGAGCAGCAATGCTGAACAGGATACCTAGAATCGAGGTGCCTAAGGAGCATTTTTACTATAGCACCGCGAATACCGCGCACAGCAGAACTCCTACCCGTCACCTTCGCACCCACCTCACCACCAAGATAATCCTGAGAATGCACTAACCCAAAGAAGAATCCGCGATTGAAGGCCTGTAATGAGAATTCAATCGAACGACAGGGTTCAGTCGCCCCGATCACGCCGTAACACGTATCCAAATTCCCCGAAATTTCCTGACATTGCATTCAGTCCCCTCCAAACTCAAAGTCTTCCTTACGAACTCCAATGCCGATCATCCTCAGTTACTAATCAATCCTCTGGTAGAGCAGTATCCCTTTTGGAGTCTTGATCCGATTGTCCGCGCCAGTTCAGTGTTGTGCCGATTAAATACCTTAGGGCCTATTTTGATCTAGCTTGCCTTAGGACCCAAGCGAAAAGTGTATCACTTCAGTGCCGGGCGTCCACGCGAAAAGAACTCATTTCTTGGCATTTTAATAAGCATTCGTCTAGGCGAGTGTCCACCTTAGCGGATCCATTCAACCAAATCTATTTCACTATCGTCGAGAACCGAGCCCCGTCTCTCTCTGTTCCTCTCTCATCCACCGGTAAGTAACTCACATTCCTACATCTTTATATACAGGGTGCTTCGTAATTGCCATACACGGTAAGTCAATACTGGTTCAGGGTGGCCCCCTAAGTAAGAAACTCATTTCTTGGCATTTTAATAAGCATTCGTCTAGGCGAGTGTCCACCTTAGCGGATCCATTCAACCAAATCTATTTCACTATCGTCGAGAACCGAGCCCCGTCTCTCTCTGTTCCTCTCTCATCCACCGGTAAGTAACTCACATTCCTACATCTTTATATACAGGGTGCTTCGTAATTGCCATACACGGTAAGTCAATACTGGTTCAGGGTGGCCCCCTAAGTAAGAAACTGTAATTCGTTTGGTCCTGCGTTCAGTAGTTTTTCTACAAATTTAGTTTTACTTCTGCCAATCAGAGGACAGGTTTGAGCGAGGTGTCGCGACGCCGCCAAGAATGGAAGACTTTACAAGACTTCACTATAATCGGCTGAGTTCACTTGATACATGTGGCAACGATAAACAAATTTAAAGATCCATTTGATTGTCTGCCGCACATAGCATTTGTTTCTCGACGGCATCGCTGAAGTTAAAGCCAGCCAGGGATGCCCACTAGATACTACACCAAGCAAAGCACCAGAGAATGGGATTGGAGTAAAACAAATGCTACCGACGTTCCATGGACGAAACACATAAGCTGGACACCGGATCTTACAATACGTCAGATTGAAAAAAAATAGACTAGGAGAGAAAAACACGTAACGCCTTATTTTGCTCAGAGAATATTCACACCAATTTGCAGCTTTTTGCAACTTCCGGTGCAAAAGTTAGAGAGCACCTGTCGATTCCGAATTTTGTAAGAAATACATCAAATTGAAAATTTGGACTTGGATAGAAATACAAAAACACGTAACGCCTTAGTTTGCCCACAGAATGCAAATTGGTGTGAATATTCTCTGAGAAAAATAAGGCGTTTTTTTTTCAATCTGACGTATTGTAAGATCCGGTGTCCAGCTTATGTGTTTCGTCCATGGAACGTTGGTAGCATTTATTTTGTTATAAAATAATCTTTAACACTTTTGATAATACTAAAATAGCAAAAGCAACCAATATTTTATTGTACCTCTGTTTCGTTAACAATGGCGCAATCTTATTCTATGTTCCTTTCTATGAGTGAACGATGCTCACTCGGAGCCTATAGTTCGACGACTGGCTCTTTGTTGCGTCTAAATAATGAAAGCTTCTACGCCTTAGTACAATCTTTGCTGACAAAGGGTTACTTATCGTGTGGTACTAAGAATGCTAACCTAGTACATAATTAAGTAACGCTTAGGTGCATAACAATACATATATCTTTGTAGCTCACACTACAGAAGTTGACGATCACACATACATTGTTATTCAGATTTCATTTAGTTAGTAGATTAACGTACACTCACTACTGCATATACCTGTGACAGTTACTTGTACTCCTGCTTATCATTTCATTATATTGAGTTACATTTACATATTACATTTCATTATATTGAGTTATCCTCTTGATTTCGAGATCTGAACCTTATAGCTCCTAAACCCAGATAAACCCCTTACCCAATAGCTTCAACCAAACTCCCGTAGAAGGAGTAAGTTTTCCAAATCAATATATTTAGTACCTGGTTGTGATCCTCATCTTAACTATCGACCAAGGGATATAAACGCAAATAGGCGTGCTTTAGCACCTTAAAGTGGCAAGAACCCAATACCTTTTACGTGAACTTTGATCTCAACACCTATGCTGCTCCCTGATGCTCCCGCATACGGTCGCGCACGCATAGGATGTAACAAATTTGGTGGCAGCGGTGGGATACTTGCGGTCAACTATTGCCTTTCTGCCACTTGGTCGTACAACGAAATAAAATCTATAGTATAATTGTAAGATAATCAAGCGAGCCTTCGAGTTTCGCAAATCACATCAGAAATTGAAACAGAGTCATGGCACTACAAGAAACCACAATAGGCGCCAACCAAAGTATGGCCGACGCCATGAATTCGATGGTAGAATATTTTTCCGTACAGAATGCAGTTCGGTATGTACCATTTTTCGATGGGAGAAACATCCCACTTAAAGATTTTGTTTTGGATATTGAAAACGGAGGGGCCTTATTGCCCGACACTTGTGAAACTGCCTACCTACGCGGAATTTTAGCGAAACTCAAAGGCCCAGCACGAGTAAGCACGGAAGGGAAAACCTTCCATATGATTAAGGATCTTGTCAACTACCTGCGAGAATGCTTTGCACCCAGCAAAGACTATATGGACTACCATAGCTGCTAGAATGTATCGCAATGAAAGTGTACGCGAGTATTACGGTCGCATTGCACAGTTTGTTCGACGTTGCCTTAAGACCGCCGAGGAGGAATCAGGAAAAACGAGCGCAGATGCTCTCCGTACAGCTATAGAAAAATTGTCGATCACTAGCTTTCGAAAGGGGCTTCCGGACGAATTAAGATACGCCGTGGCTCTAAGATCTCCAGAAACTCTGGACGAAGATTTCCAATATATAGTAAACCTCGAGCGTAATTCAGACCAAGACGAACAGATGTACGCATACGGGCGACCCTTGCGTAGAACACGCTTTGAGGACGAACTTCCGGCACGAGCCTCCTAGAGGTCGCCCGAGCGCAAGCATGAGGACCCGTACTACAACAATAGAGATAGTACCCGATACTCCGTCGAGCCGTCTTATCGCCGGTTCACGAGTCCGGAACGCGATACGGAGCAAGCTGTGTCCCCGAGATACAGCATTTTAAAAAGAGACCGTGCTGCTCAGCAGTCGTACCGTCCAGACAAGGAACGTGCATCTCCGTACGCGGAATCTCAATCGCGGAACGCACGTGCCCTAGAACCAAGCGGTAGAGCAAATTACGAACGAAGACTTTATGATCCAGACGAAAGACGAGACACTCGCTATGCGAATAACAGACCTTCATACGCACCTAGGAGTGAACATTATCGCTCCGATAGGTCCCCGACTTATCAAAGAACCTCCATCGCATCCATCGACATGGGACATTTAAACTTGAACGAGGTACGTCGCGCGGACGCACCGGCGGGCCCAAAGACGACCAAGCGCCCAGACCAAATCGTAAAATTCGTGGAAGCAGCTCAATTCCCCCGGATGGTACTTCAACGTACGAGGCGCCCTTTATCTCTGTCCGAGGACCTGAGTTACGAAACGGATTAGGAAGATTCCTTGTGGATACCGGATCCACAGTAAACATTGTATTACTCTCGGCGCTAAACCCCAAAACTCTGATCGACACAGAGGAATCAATCTGCATCATCGGAGTTGGGAACGCTAAAACCTATACATTAGGCACAGCCGTACTGCACGCTTTCGGAACACCAGTCAAATTCCACGTTGTCGACGCCGAAGCACCATTTTATGGAGACGGAATACTTCGGGTAGAATTTTTAAAACAGGAAATGGCCGAAATATCATTCCATCATGAC
This sequence comes from Cephus cinctus, assembly GCF_000341935.2. Lineage (NCBI taxonomy): Eukaryota > Metazoa > Arthropoda > Insecta > Hymenoptera > Cephidae > Cephus > Cephus cinctus. Next base: position 42,623 of record NW_014333294.1, on the reverse strand, counting down.
ACGTTACTTACTCAGAGCCACCCAATACGTCCGCGACCATTCCTACGAGATATACCCGCGACAACAGACGGAGGAATCTACGCAGTCTCGCTTCTGCGAGCCCGTAGTAGAACCGCCGTACCCATATTAGTTACCTATACGGAGATCAATGAAGAATATCTTCCCCGACTCGAATTCGAAGAAGGCATATTCCTAGGAGATGCTGTAGTAACTAATCGCGGAGGAATTGCCGTCGCACTAGCCATTAACACCTTGGGAGAGGACGTTGAGATACATATCGGACCACAGAATCTATATCCGTATCTTTTGGTAGAAGAAGCCAGCGATACGTTGGAAGGAGACGACAAAGAACGAGTGATAACCGAACCCCGCCAAAAGCGAATTCGGAGGGTAATAGAACAACTGCGACTAGAACACCTTAGTCCAGAAGAACTTGAACACGTGCTAGACATTATTAAGGACCACCCGGATCGGTTTTACCTTCCCGGAGATGAGTTACCATCCACTAGCTTCACAGAGCACACTATACTCATGACGGACGACATACCTGTTTCTACTAGACAATACAGACACCTGCCAATACATAAAGACGAAATAGAAAAACAAATAGGGAAATTAATGAACACCAATATCATTAAGCCCCCGACCTCCCCGTACAATCCACCCTTATGGATTGTACCTAAGAAACCAGGATCACATAGAAACAAACGTTGGCGCATGGTAATAGATTACCGAAAACTGAACGAAAAAACGGTGAGAGAGGCGTAACCATTCCCTAACATCACGGAAATCCTAGACCAACTAGGAGGCGCAAAATACTTCTCTGTATTTGACTTGGCAAGCGGTTTCCATCAGATCAAAGTCCGAGCGGAAGATAGACCAAAGATAGCATTCACTACTCCCCACGGACATTATGAGTTCCTTCGAATGCCTTTCGGACTAAAGAATGCCCCCGCGACATTCCAGCGCTTAATGGACGCTGCGTTGACAGGACTTCAAGGGACTGAGCTTTTTGTTTATCTAGACGACGTTGATATATACGCCGCCTCATTGAAGGAACACGGTGATTGCGTGAAGCCAACCTTGCGCTACAACCTGAAAAATGTGAGTTCCTGAGAACCGAAGTAATATACCTAGGACACACCATTACTAGCCAAGGAGTCAAACCTAACCCCCGACTCATCCAGGCTGCTAAGGAGTTCCCTATTCGCGAAAACGCAACGAATTGCAAACAATTTTTAGGCCTCACCGGTTATTACAGACGATTCATATAAAATTACTCAAAACGAGCTAAACCGTGTTCCTCGTGTTCCTCGCCGTAGATTTTGGGGTCTTCGTTGTCCTGGACGTAGATTTCGGAGTCTTCGTGCTCCTCGCCGTAGATTGTGGAATCTACGGCGAGGAACACGAAGGTTCGAAAATCCACGTCCAGGAAGACGAAGACTCCAAAATCTACATCCGGGATCACGGAAATCTACAGCAAGAATACTTCAGCTTCCAACTTGTAATGAAAAATAGCATTGTAATATATTTTAGCCACCTTGTACGGGTTTGCGTCTTACGGAACGCTTACCTCAAAACAATTGCGAATCGTGAATGTTCCTCGCCGTAGATTTTGGGGTCTTCGTTGTCCTGGACGTAGATTTCGGAGTCTTCGTGCTCCTCGCCGTAGATTGTGGAATCTACGGCGAGGAACACGAAGGTTCGAAAATCCACGTCCAGGAAGACGAAGACTCCAAAATCTACATCCGGGATCACGGAAATCTACAGCAAGAATACTTCAGCTTCCAACTTGTAATGAAAAATAGCATTGTAATATATTTTAGCCACCTTGTACGGGTTTGCGTCTTACGGAACGCTTACCTCAAAACAATTGCGAATCGTGAATTCGGCGTGAAGCTGCTGCACGAAGCTAAGGCGTTCCTCCAGTATCAGGAATTTGTCAAAAACTGAGAAAATTTCGGACGCAAATATCTCTCTTATTATGTGGGCAATCCGTCCAAATTTTTTTTTCATCTCTATTATTTTTTCTTGCTCTACAAGTTTTGCATTTAACTTTTTTCAATATCATTTGAAATGACAAAGATAATTTTTTTTTATTTGCGACCGGAAGTTAAGCGAATAATAATAATATGCCCATTCGATGCGCAATCAAAAAATATTCAATGGTTGTGACATCAGATTTTCGAAATTGAGCACCGTTTCACCGCAAATCGCAAACGTGCATTTGGGCTGATACACTCTGTATATGTCTGGTTTTATTTTTTACTGAAAGGGTGAAGAATATGTATCTCGCTCAACAAAGAAAATCGTGCCGGAGAAGAAATTCGAGATTCCCGATTCTTGTTGCTCCAAAAACTGTTTCCAGAAAATAGATACATTGCACCAGAAAAAACTTTTCGACAGATTCTTACAGCTTGGATGTTTCAAGTCACAAAATGTTATGCTGAGCGGCATGATGAAGAATATTTTGCACAAATCAACTGACAGCAACAATAAAGCTGTGAGATTTATTTATTGTTTTCCCGCGCAAATTCATTGCAATGATGAAATTATTACATGTCAAAAATGTTTGCTTCAAATTCTGGGTATTTCTCAACGGCGATTCAAAACAGTGGCAGACATGTTATAAAAGGGTAGAAGGCTAGAAGCTTCGATGATCAAAGGGGAGATCTGCGATCAAGTGACGCTTTTTTAAAATTGACAGATAACATGAAGAAAATAATTGATCAACATTGTAATACATTTGAGTACTCAGAATCACATTACAATGTCCATCGTTTTAAACTTAAATATTTTACAGATTGTAGTTTGAATTTAAAAATCAGGTACTCAAAAGTTTGCGAATATTATAAGCGTGTGACGAAACAAAATTCTGTGTCGATTGGGGAATCAACTTATCGAAAGTGTTTTAATAGTTTTGTTGATTTCACATTTGATGTGCCAAAAATCAACGTCTTTAATGATTGTTTCATACTTAAACGTTATGGTCCAGAGGAAGAAGAAGCGATACAAAGAACCAAATACGAAAATCATGCAAAGATGAAAAAAGAAATGTTATCCTACGACGATACTTTGTGCCTTGAATGTGACTTCGGTCAGAATTTACCGCTCCCAAAAGTTCCAGTCAACGCGCAATTTTATCTTCGCTTGATATGGTATATTATATTCAATATTCGTTTATGAAAAAAATGGGATTGACAAAAGCTACATGTTTACGTTTTTGGAGGGTTACACAAAAAAAGGGGGGAAAAACGGAGAGCAAATTATTGCTTCACGTTATTTTGAAAGAAATCAAATTAACTTGTTATAATCGCTTATGTTTATTTTCGGACGCATGTGGTAGTCAGAATCGTAACCATATGATGATGGTTTTTTTGTCTTCTTTGTCTTGTAAGCTTCAGCTTGAAATTCAACACTTTTACCCTGTTCGCGGACATTCTTATAGTGCGTGCGACTGAAATTTCGGCATGTATGGCTAGAAGAAAAAAAGAATGGAAACTATCGAAACTGGAGATGATTACGATGAGTTGATTCGAACCGCGAAAAACCCTCCATTTTTTATGGTGAAATCGGCAGATTACGATATCAAAGATTATGAAGCAGCGATACAAAAAAAATATGTAATCCATTTGTTGTTATTTTTCCAATTTATTGCCGTATTTTATAAAAAATATGTTTATATTAGTACCTATTTTACAATTAATTTACAACGTGTAAAAAAACAAAGTAAAGAAATAATTTCTGAAAAACCTCAAAAAAAATATTTTTTAGCTAAAATATAATCGCAACGTTGCGCGCGTTCGGCGGAACTGCAATGCGGGTGCGACTTCCGTCGAACGATAGGATATTTACGCTCGTCATTTGTACAAATCTAATCCGATCGAGCTGAATTTTTGATATAATATAATTAAGTGTACATACAAGCAATGGATATTGGTTGCTATGAATAATTGAAAAATTTATAGCGACGTTTTCGAGCTCAAAGTTCTGAAAACTTCGTGCAGTGTTTGTATATTGAAGTTTTGAAAAAAAAGTCATGATACTACATTCGTTAGAAGCGGCAAAGACTGACGAAAATTTCTACGCTAGAATCAACTTCATATGACCATTATTACCGAATTAATCGCGATTTAAAAATTTTGTGTCGGATTAACGCGGTGCGTAGCAACGCGTATCCTCTCTCTTACCTACTAGGCAAATTCAGTCCGCGCGCTCAGGACGTTCTGCTTTCCAGGAGCTCAATTTCTTGGCTGGATTTCCTCTTTCCTTACCTCTTGAACGCCGCAACGCTTCGGACGAGCTAGCCTTTGAAGCGACGTACCATGGGACGGAGAGTGGTCTGATTTCTTACGATTGTTTCGAGTTCCGGGTAACCTTAGATTAGTTACGTTTAGTACTTTTTATTGCCCGTAGTGCCCCTATATGACTTGCATGGCCATGGTGCCCTTAGGTTAATTACGTTCTGATATTTCCTTTCTTGGCCATGCTGCCCCCTTCTGTTACGTCGGCCGTGTGGCTTTTAGGTTTAATTCGCCTGGTGGCAAAATTAGATTTAGTTTGCCTGGTGGCAATCCGTTACCTCGAACTAGTTATCTTCCGCGACTGTAACTACATATACAATCTTTGTTTTTAATACGCCAGTATTAGGTATGAATTGTTGCTTTTCACTTAATCATCAAATACTTCATTTCAATGTACTCGCGTAGAGAACGGCATTGTCCGTCACACATTGCAGTGCTGTATCATTTATACGTAGTTCGCGTTAGACTTTGCCGTTCAGGGAAATAGCTTCGCGCAGAATTCAGCCATACTTAAAAGGTTAATATCTGCGTTTGTTTTTGTAGAACGAATAGCCATATCGCAAGGGTACCTGGTTGTTTCAAGCCCTTTAGGTCATAGAAGTAGAGTATATCGTAGATAGGATTATTCCTCTTTGTTGCACGCATCTTGCAAGAACCTTGTATAACGTCTGTTACTTTTGTATTAGCGTATTCTGTTCGCATATCCCGTATAGGACCTCGTCTCGCGTGATAATGTATTCTTATTTATTTCTTTTCCGTAAATTATTATTTCGTTTATTAATTTCCTGATTTTATAAGTCCTCAATAAAAGGGCCTCGTGGTTTCTCAATCTACCTTATTTTACCATCTGTGCGTTTCCCGCGCTCCTCTAACATATCTTTCCGTTTCTTTCCTACTAGCCGGAGTCCTCTTGATTTTCTCAGGAGTTTTGTTTGTCTTGGGACGCAACGATGCGTCTGGCGCTCATTTGGCATTTATAATAGAGTACGGATTTCTCGATTTCGGTTTCGCTGGAAAATACTAGAGTATTGCATTGTACGTTTGTTGCAAAATCGAGTTGCCTTGTTACAAGCAATCTTTAGGAAAATTGTGTCACCAGAAAATAATATCCGTGACTGGTCCTAACGTGCTGAAATCTAAAAAGAACAGAAAACCTAAATGTTGGGCGCCAGATGCGACTTCCCAGCACCACCATCCTTCACCACAGCCATTTTCCACATTTTTCGGCGGCTCAGACTCAGCGCACTGAAAATGGTAGAGGGGAACACGGGGGCGAGGAGAGAGAATTTCAGAGTCGTTCGATAGGCGTGGAAAATGACTACCTAGCAAGTAAGATATCGTTGCGTTTATTACAATTAAATAAATGTAGAATTTTACAATACAAATCCCGTCGCGTATAGTGTATTCCCCGAAGGCGGCTCACGACTATGCCGAGTCATGGTAGCTAGCCTGCCCAAAACCTTTCTTTATTTCGGTGTACCTACCGAATCCGCGAATACCCGACGCGGTACGATTCCCCCTGGGGAGTCAATAGGTGGGTCACCGTGGGGGTTTTAGCCGGTAAGAATCCGGCACTACCCCGCCCTCCCCCCCCTCCCCAAGGAGAGCAGGGTGTCTATGAAGATTTCCCCCACGTTAAAAAAAAAAAAAAAAAAAAATGGTGTGTTTAGGCTGGGGAGCTGATCCTGGAGATCTCTGGCCCCGGGGGGTCCAAAAAGGCAGACCTGCTGGCTGGCCGATTGCGGGAAGTTATTTGGGGGGACGCGCGTGTCGCCCGCCTGGAAAGGATGGTGGAGGTTCGAGTGCGTGACCTCGACGACTCCGTCACACCGGCGGAGGTGGGGGAGGCCATCCAGAAGGTGACAGGTATGGACCTGTCGACGATCAGGGTGGGCGAGGTACGTCGCCCTCCAGGGGTAAGACTTGGCACGGCATGGGTGCGATGTCCGGTGGCCGGCGCCAGGAAGCTGTTGGCGGAGGGGCGGTTCAGGGTGGGGTGGTCGTTGGCGGAGGTCGACGCCCTCCCCTCCCGGCCGCTCCAATGCTACCGGTGCCTGGAGTTCGGCCACGTGAGGGACACGTGTGGCAGCGCTCGGGATAGATCCGGATGCTGCTACGCGTGTGGCCAGGTGGGGCACCGCGCCAGCCAGTGCGTGGCTGAGACGAGCTGTCCCGTGTGCTCAGACTTGGGCAGGCCGGCTGCGCACAGACTGGGGGCCAAGGGATGAAACGCCCCCAGGAAGGGAGGGGTGAGGACTGCGGCTGCTCCTGCACGGAGAGCGGCTGGCGCTGCGATGGTTGCGCCGGTAGCTGGGGTGGACCATACGGGTCCCCCTGCTGTGGATGGGGTAGTCACCCCAATGGAGGAGGCCGCTGGATAGACGATACCCCAGGGAACCACAGTCATCCAGGCGAATCTGAATCATGCCCGCCGTGCTCAGGACCTATTTGTCGAGAGCATGGCGGGCATGCGCGCGGGATTAGGTGTGGCTACGGAGCCCTACAGCGTCCCCTCCCATCCAGATTGGGCGGGGAGCCGTGGGGCGTCCATGGCTATTATTAGAGGAATGGGGTCCCCCGTTATGGCGGTCTTGGACAGTGGTGAAGACTGGGGGGGCCTGATCATCGCGGGGCTGTATGCCCCACCCAGGTACCCCCTAGCCCGTTTTGTGGAGGTGTTAGACCAGGTGGGGGGGGCGGTGTCGCGTCACCCCCGCCTGCTAATAATAGCGGGGGACTTCAATGCGGCCTCCCCTTGTTGGGGTGTAGCGCGAGAGGACGCTAGGGGACGGGCGGTTTGCGAATGGGCAGCCTGGCGAGGCCTGGTCTTGTTAAACCGGGGGGGGATTCCTACCTTTGTGGGGTGGCGGGGTGAGTCCGTAGTGGACCTCACCTGGGTTTCCCCCGCTGCGTCGCGCAGGGTGGTGGGATGAGAGGTGGCCGAGGGGGTTGAGGCCCTCTCGGACCACCTCTACATTGTTATGAGGGTGGCGCACCCCCGGGTTCGGGTCGCTTCCCTCCAGCCGGGCGGGCTGGGAGGGGGGGGGTGGAGCCTCGGCGGGCTGGATGTAGACCGCCTGCTCGCGGCGCTAGTGGCGGGGAGTTGGGGCCCTTCGGTGGGCCCAATAGACGACGTGGAGGAGGAGGTGGGGCGGTTCGTCCGGTGCGTGGGTGATGCATGCAATGTTGCCATGCCCCGATTGGGGGGCTGGGGACGGGGTGACACACCCGGACCTGCCCCCCCCCGCCGCCACCGAGGACGCTGAGTGGAGGGATGCCGTCGTAAGGCTAGGCGCCCGACGAGTGGCGCCTGGTCCGAACGGCACCCCCGGCAAGATCTGGAGAATCGCCTACGGGATGATAAGGGACCGGATGAGCTGGCTCATGGAGAGCTGCCTCAGCAAGGGAACCTTCCCCCGTGGGTGGAAGGAGGGCCGAATGGTCGTCCTCCATAAGGAGGGCAGGCCGACGAGAGTCCCCTCATCGTACCGTCCTCTCTGTGTGCTCGACGAGGCGGGCAAGCTACTAGAGAGGCTGGTGGTGGCACGCCTCGTCGGGCACCTCGAGCGGGTGGGCCTGGATCTCTCCGCGGAGCAGTATGGCTGCCGCGGGGGCCGGTCCACGCTAGACCCCGTCCAGCGGGTCCGGGACCTCACATGCGTGGTAGCCTCCCGGCGGAGGGGGGGGGGGTGTCGCTGGGTGTTACCTTAGACATTGAGGACGCCTTCAACACCCTCCCCTGGGGAGCGATTAGGGGGGGGGGCTTGGAATACCACCGCGTTCCCCCCTATATTAGGAGGTTGATCCGGTCGTACCTGGATGGGAGGACGGTGGTATACCGGGATAGGGAGGGGACCCCACATAGAAGGGAAGTAGCGTGTGGGGTCCCACAGGGGTCGGTTCTGGGCCCGACCCTGTGGGCCCTCGCATATGATGTGGTGCTGCGGGTCGGCCTGCCGCAAGGCGTCGTATTGGTATGTTATGCGGATGACACGGTGGTCCTCGCCGGCGAGACCTCCTGGGGGAGGGCCATTCGGCTGGTGGAAGTGGGGGTGGCGAGTGCCGTCGCGGCGATCCGTGCTCTTGACTGTGGGTTGCTCCGCAGAAGACAGAGGCGATGTGGGTGTATAACCGTGTGCGGAGCGGTCCGCCCCCACCTGGGACGCGGATCCAGATCGGAGGGGTTCAGGTGGAGATCGGGGAAACCATGAGGTACCTCGGTCTCACCCTGGACAGCCACTGGAGCTTTAGGTCTCACTTTGTGGGTGTGGGGAATCGGGGGGCGGTGGTGACTTCCGCAATGGCGCGGCTGCTTCCGAACCTCGGTGACCCCAGAGAGGAGGTTCGCCGCCTCTACATGGGGGTCGTGCGATCGGTAGTTTTATACGGGTCGCCTGTTTGGGCGAGGAACCTCACGACTGGCCGCCGATGGTGGGCCGGCGTGGAGAGCTACAGAGGCGGCTGGCCGTGAGGGTTATCAGAGGATATCGCACGATCTCCGCGAGGGCGGCGATGGTGCTGGCAAGGGTGATCCCCTTCGACCTCCTCGCGAGGAAGGATGAGGTCTATTGGGCGAATTGCGTGGGTCGTGGAGGCCGGGGGGGGGGGG
>NW_014333294.1:33160-33660 GCF_000341935.2 Cephus cinctus | reverse complement strand
GCCGGGGGGGGGGGGTAACCCCTTATCGGTACAGGAGGATGCAGCCCTGAGGCTCCAGGCCCGGCAGGACGCTCTGGCCGAGTGGAAAAGCAGATTGGAGGACAGTGCCGGCCACCGAACTGTCGGGGCGATCCTGGCCAACTGGGATGATTCGCTGGGACGCGGCTGGGGAAGGTTGAGCTTCCGCCTCACGCAGGTGCTCACTGGGCATGGGTGCTTCGGTGAGTACCTGCACCGAATTGGCAGGACACCGCGCAGCACACGTTACAGGTGTGCCCTGCTTTTGGCGGGGAGCGCGGTGCCCTGGTCGGTGTTATCGGGGAAGATCTCTCGCTGCCCGGGATCATCAAAGCGATAGTGGGCAGCGAGGGAAATTGGAACGCGGAAATTGGAACTCCTTCTGCGAGACAGTTGTCTTGCGGAAGGAGGACGCCGAGAGGACCCGTGAGGCCCTCGGGAGGTCCCGGGTTGGGGGCGGGGGGCGCCGACGGAGGCGCCCC
>NW_014333294.1:31349-33118 GCF_000341935.2 Cephus cinctus | reverse complement strand
GGAGGCGCCCCCCTACCCCTGGCCCGGTGTAGGCCACAGGCCGCGAGGTATGGGGACTTCGCGGCCATTGCACGTTGCAGGCTGGGAGGAGGTAGCGTGGGGAGTGGTCCTTTCACGTTGTCAGTGGTGTAGACCACCCTCCTCTCGGAAGGGGGCGGGGAGCGTGAAGTACCGTATGGTATAGGTAGGGGGGTCCCGGTTGTGTTCATTTGAGATCCCGGGGCCCTCCTGAAGATCCTAGGGTGGACCACCGTGGGGGTTTTAGTCGGTAAGAATCCGACACTACCCCGCTCTCCTCCCCAGGCGGGCGGGGTGTCTATAAAGATTTCCCCCACGTAAAAAAAAAAAAGTGAGGTTAGGCTATACTCTCCGCGGAGCAATATGGGTTCCGCGGGAGCCGATCTACGCTGAACGCTGTCCAGCGAGTGCGGGACCTCGACGTGGAGGGCCATTCGGCATGCGGAGGTAGGGGTGGCGCGTGTCGTCGCGGCGATCCGCGCCCTTGGGCTGCGGGTTGCTCCGCAGAAAACGGAGGCTACGTGGGTCTATGACCATGCGCGGAGCGGCCCGCCGTCGGTGGGGGCGCGGATCGGGATAGGAGAGGCCCAGGTGGAGATCGGGGTGACTGTGACGTACCTTGGTCTCACCCTGGACAACCACTGGAGCTTCAGGACTCATTTTGAGGGACTGGGACCCCGGGTGGAGGGGGCGGCGGCTGCATTCACGCGGCTGCTTCCCAACCTCGGAGACCCTAGGGAGGAAATATGCCGCCTCTATGTGGGGGTCGTGCGGTCCATGATTTTATATAGATCGCCCATCTGGGCGGAGGACCTCACGGCTGGTCGCCGTAATGGGGCAAAGGTGGAGGGCCTGCAGAGGCGACCGGCCGTGAGGGTGTTAAAGGGATACCGCGCGATCTCCGCTTGGGCGGCGTTGGTGCTGGCAAGGATGATCCCCTTCGACCTCCAGGCGAGGATATAGTCCCGCATTTATTAGAGAATGCGGGCGGGACGGGGAGGTCGGGGGGGGGTGATCCCTTGTCGGCACGGGAAGTAAGAGTCCTTAGGCTCCAGGCTCGGCAGGACGCTCTGGCCGAGTGGAAGACGAGACTGGAGGATAGCGCCGGCCATCGGACTGCCGGGGCGATCCTGGCCAGCTGGGATCGTTGGCTGGGATGCGGCTGGGGAAGGTTAACCTTCCGCCTCACGCAGGTGCTCACCGCGCATGGGTGCTTCGGTGAGTACCTGTGTAGCATCGGGAGGAAGACGACGACCCGTTACCACCACTGCGGAACCAATCGGGACACTGCAAAGCACACCCTTGAGGTGTGTCCTGCCTTTGGCAGGGAGTGCGGTGTCCTGGTCGGAATAATAGGGGAGGACCTCTCGCTCCCCGCCGTCGTTCGGGCGATTGCGGGTGGCGAGAAGGAGTGGGATGCGGTGGCCTCCTTCTGTGAGGCAGTTGTCTTACAGAAGGAGGCCGCCGAAAGGGAGCACGAAAGGGCGGATCCTTTGAGGATCCAATCACCATCCAATCACTACCATCGAAGGCGTGCCCCTCCTCCTGGTCCGGTGTAGACCGCAGACGGCAAGGGTGGGACCTTGCCGTCATTGCACGAGGTACAGTGGTAGGGGGTGGTGTGGGGTGTGGCCCCCTCATACCACCGATAGTGTTGACTCATATTGAGTATTATTGATAGGCCCTGTAGGCGTGAATGGGGGGCTCCCGGTAGTATTCTCATTCTGAGATTTCGGCTCCCCCCCCCCCCC
>NW_014333294.1:13172-31294 GCF_000341935.2 Cephus cinctus | reverse complement strand
CCCCCCCCCCCTCTTCGGTTCAGTGGAGGGTCACCATGGGGGCTTTAGTGAGTAAAGATTCCGCACTACACTGACCCCCGAACCCGGGGGGCTGGGGTGTCTTTTGGAGATTTCCCCCTCGTAAAAAAAAAAAAGATTAGGTTGGGTTAGGTCTATTTTATTACGTATATCGGCCATCATTCCGAAGCAGAATAATAACATAGTCGACAATCAATGGAATTGCAGACTCGCTAGGCATCGCTAGCCACTACGGCCTACGTAACAATTTGAAGGTTAAGTCTCCATGGACAATGGTGTTTGGGACGAAATCAGACTGGCCGGTAGTATAGTAGAATCTGTTCGGTTAGGTTAGGTTAGATTTGATTAAGTTAGATTAGGTTAGGTCCCCTTCGAGGTGTCGTCACTTTGTTGTGGTGAAGGGGCTTGCGTGTCACAATGACCCCCGAGGCTATACCGGCGGGGGCCTACGGTCCCTGGCAGGTTCGACCATGCCGGGAAGGCCCGGGGTGAGTGGCCAGAGTAAGAACGACACACGACACATAAATTTGTCTACGGAGCAGGGGAGGGAGACTCCAGTTCCGGTCGTTGATAGTGCTCGAGCGGGCTGTCAGGGACCGTCATCCTGTGACCGCAAAATGATCAACACCCGGGTGGAGATAACTCGGACGACGGATCTAATTAGTGGAGAAGAAGTCAAGGACCCGTTCAAGAGAGGGAAGTCCATAGCAAGATCGCCATCGATGAGCATGCGGAACACCGGCCAGACAACCTTGCAGACCACAAGAACGGAAGGATTGACTCCGGAGACATCCGAGATCGAGGACGATTTATCAGCGGAGGCAACAATCAAGGTGCTTGTGGTGCGCAAGGACCCAGATCTGCACAAGAAGAGGTATAGCGAGAAGCAAACTACACCAAGGGACTGGGCCATATCGAACAAAGCTGAAGCAAAAATCAGGCTAATCTCCATCATCGAGCGCATGGACCAGTTCGCTAGGAGGGATAAGAACGTCTATGTGCAGTTAAAAGAAATGGCAGCCGAAGCCACTAGCCTGGTTAGGAGACTGGGAAAGGAGGCATGCGAACCTATGAAAATAGAAAGGCAAGAGGAACAGCCACAGAGAAACTCCTCAGGGAAACAAATCCAAGGGAGGACAACATCTGTGCATACCCAGACTGACATAGTGGCAAAACAATCGTCACCACCCCAAAGCAGCAAAGCAGCAAGGCAAGCAGGACCACTCAGGCCATCCCTCCAAGAGACAAGTCGGCAGCCTCAACCAAAAGGAAATCGGGTTCACCATGCGAGGGTGAATCAGACAAAAGACCCCGTAAAACGGATGGAAAAAAGACGAGACATGAGGAAACTCCGAAAGTCTGTAACGCTGGAAGGGAGACACTAGAGATGACTCCTATATTCTCTAACTCCAATGGCAAAAGTGACACCGTGGATGAAACCGGACCTACGACTGATGACAGCCCATGAAGGTTACATGACGGGAAAACCTGGGAAAACCGCACAGACGACCCTCCGAAAGAAGGGACAAGAATCAGGCGACCTTAAGAAGAAACGGCCAAGACCCACGCCCCCTGACGCTGTAGTTGTCAGAAGGAAAACGGGGACGTACGCCGACATCCTTAAGAAGGTAAAGGCAAATATAGACCCCGACAAAATCGGAGTCAAGGTGACAGCTGTGCGCCAAAAAAACATCGATACTCCGACAGGCCCTCGGCTCCACCCTGGGGGAAGAAGCTACTGTGCGGGCGTTGCAACCCCACATCAATTTGAAAATTCGCGACATCGACGAAACAACGACGGAGGAGGAAGTACGTGATGCCTTAGTGGCATTACTATCCTACCCGGGGGGGACGATGACGGAGGTAAAGATAACGCTAAGGCCAGCATACCGGGGCACCCAGCTCGCAATCATCCATATACCGGCGGACGAGGGCCAAAGGCTTCTAACGGAGGGAAAAATTAAAATTGGTTGGATCAGAACGAGAATTAAGCTAAGACCACATGTCCTGAAATGTTTCAGATGCCTGGGGTACGGTCACCGCTGCCACAACTGTAAACACAGCAAGGACAGGTCTCTATTCTGCAGAATATGTGGCGAAGAAGGTCACTAAGTAGTGGACTGCAAGGGACCGCTGCGGTGCTGTCTCTGCGCAGAAAGCCACCTAAAGAAAGGAGCAAACCACCTACTGGGCAGCCGAATGTGCCCCTCCTTCAATAGAGAACTGGAAAAAGCTAAAAAATGGACACATTCCGACAACTGAACTTGAACAGATGTAGGACGGCTCAGGATCTGGTCTTCCAGACGGCAAGGGACAAGGGCGTAGAGGTCCTACTCCTCCCCGAACACAACCGGGTAGGTGGCCCCGAAATGTGGTCGGAGGACACGACAGCCAGTGCGTCGATCGTTGTACTCAACCGGGACGTGCCGACTGGCCCCGGTGGCAGCGGGGTCGGCTTCGTATGGAAGTGGATCGATGAGGTACGAGTCTTTAGCTGCTACTTCTCACCCAACTCAACGCTTCAAGAGTACGGCGCCAGACTAGACAACTTAGAAAAGGCAATATTAGCAGGAAAAGGTGATACCTATATTGCGGGCGACTTCAACGCTAAGAGCACAGAATGGGGTTCAACTATGACTGATGCCAAGGGCCTCCTCTTAATGGAGATGACGTCCAGACTCGACTTACAGGTGGTGAATCGTGGCTCAATACCAACGTGGGCACGACATAGCACGGGGTCGTCCTTAATCATAGACTTCACATTCGCAAACGCGAGCCTAGCAAGTCATACCCACGACTGGATGGTCGGAGATATCGTAACACTTAGCGATCACCGTTGTATCACGTTTAAGAAGAGACGCGGGCCTGCGAACCAGTCCATAACAGTCAAAATATCACCGAGGGGATGGACCGCCAATAAGTTGGACAATACTACCTTCGGCGATCGCATCCGGGAAGAGATCGTGAAAATACTGAATCAGCAACCGGTCGACATCATTCCAGAAATGATGTCCGCGATCAAACGCTCCTGCGATGCCTCCATGCGCAGGAAGGTAAACAGGGGCAAACGTAAAGCGGTGTTCTAGTGGAACTTCAAGATAGTCGATCTCAGGAGGACCTGTTTACGAGCAAGAAGGAAGGTGCAGCGGGCGGTGGCGGCGGTTTCAAGCACAAGGACCGCGTTGCTGACGACTGTCAAAACCGCTAAGAAGAACCTCACAACTGAAATAAAACGCAGCAAAGAATCATGCTGGAACGAGCTTCTTAAACAGGTAGATTCAGACCCTTGGGGACTACGCTATAGGATTGTGATGAAAAGATTCAAGGGCAACCAAGTTCCAACAACGAGGGACCCCCAGGAGCTCAAGAGAATTATCGTGAACTTGTTTCCGATCCACGGCAGAAACACCACAGTGCTAAAAACAAGAGACGATGGAGAGCCACCAGCCTTCACAGCTTCAGAACTCCAGAAAGCAGCTAAGAGATTACCACCAAGGAAAGAACCGGGCCCAGACGGGATACCTAACGAGGCAATTGCTCTAGCAGTTGCGGAAGCACCTTTAGCACCTCTCACTATCCGGATATAATGAATGCCTATATAAAAGAACATTTTACCACCAATGGAAAACCCAACACCTGGTGTTGATACCCAAGGGGATCCCTCGGTACCAAAAGAGTATCGTCGTCCGATCTGTCTTCTTGACTCGGCTGTGAAACTATTGGAAAGAATGCTGCTCACTAGATTGGAAGCTGCCATAAATGAAGCCGGAGGTCTGTCGGACCCTCAGTACGGCTTCAGAAGGGGACGCTCCACTTTAGATAGCATCAGTGTCGTGTTGGACACGGCAAGGATCGCCAACATGAAGATGGGACGATTCGCCACACCGTGTGCTATGACTACACTGGACATCCGAAACGATTTTAATTAGGCTAGATGGGATGCCATCATCCAAGCGCTAGTGAACTGGGAGGGCATTCCTCTGTATCTCGTTGAGATCGTGCAGGATTATCTCAGCGACAGACTTCTCACATATGATACAAGAGAAGGACAGATGTCCTACCAAATCACGGCGGGCGTTCCACAAGGGTCGGTACTGGGGCCGACTCTGTGGAATATAATGTACGACGGACTGCTGCGACTACAACTACCAACAGGTGCATCCATCGTGGATTTCTCAGATGACGTAGCAATCATAGCTCAAGCTAGAACACCGGAACTGCTCGAACTCACCTTAAACGAAGCGGTAAGAATCGCATTAGAGTGGCTGGAACAAGTAGGTCTGAAGATAGCAACAAGCAAGAGTGAGACAATCCTATTTAGCCGCAGGCACACGATTAGAGCCCTGAGGATAGTAGCACACGGTGAAGAAATCCCAGTAAGTGGTTCGATGAAATACCTTGGTGTCACTCTCGATAAGAGGTTAAACTTTAGCGAGCAAATCAGAATCACAACGGAGAAAGCAATGGCTAAGACCATGGCTCTTTCCCGACTAATGCCCAACGTGAGAGGCCCTTGCCAAATGAAGAGGACGTTGTTGGCAGGGAGAACCCACTCCATACTGTTGTATGCAGCACCGATATGGCGTATAGGACTGTGGCAGCAGGAGTTGCACTGCTCTTGGCGGGCATACCCTCAATTCACCTGCTGGTAGAAGAGAGGAGCAAGATGTATGGGGAGAGGCGCAGTACAAATAGTACCGACCACTAAGCCACAAGAACTAGCAAAAAAGAAGAGAGGCTGCGGACCTTAAGAGCTTGGCAGGTGGAGTGGGTGTCTGACCCCAAGGGCAACTGGACTCATGAGATCATCGAAGACGTAGTTAAGTGGTGCGAACGCAGTCACGGAGAAACGGACCATTTCCTCACGCAACTACTAACAGGTCACGGATGTTTTGGTAACTACCTATACAGGATCGGTAAGGAAAGTACCACAACATGCCATGAGTGCAGCAACAGCGAAGATGATCCCAGGCACACCATACTCCATTGCGAGAGATGGAAACTTGAGAGGGAAGCTCTTGAAGCCACAACAGGCAAGCTACATAACGGCAGCGATATTGGTAGGGCTATGCTGGGCTCTCCAGAAGGATGGGAGGCCGTCCGAAACTTTGCCAGGCAAGTGATGGTGAAGAAGAGAGAGGAGCTGAACCGACGCAAACGGAAGAGCACCAGAAGGACAACAGTGACTTGAGGAGGAGGACCTAAAGAAAGGAGGCAGGGCGAAGTAATGCTAGCGCGGTCCCCCCCTACCTCAGGAAATGGGGGGAGGGGTTTTAGTCAGTAAGAATCTGATACTACCTCACATCGGGGTGTCTTATGCAAGATTTCCCCCCCCCCCCCAAGGTCAATTGTAAGGTTAAGGCTCTGCAGATATTGGTTTTTAGGTGAAAATTTGCCTGTCAGGCAATATACCACAATTTTCCCGCATATTTCTGTGATTTTTATGTGTTTTTTGAAGTTAGGGTTGAACTAAGACCCATTGGGCCAATTCTGATAGCGGATTCAGATTCAGCGCGTCAAACTACATAGGAACACATATGTCTCGTCCCCAAATCAAGACACTTTTTTTTTTCTTATGGCCGTGTAATATTTCGAAATTGCTTGTATGTTATTAGGATTTTGCCGCGATCATGTTGCTCAATTCATTTCTAATATTGCAAGCACAATTATATTTTGTTATATGTATACATTGCAACGTGACTCTCCCGAATCGCACCACAAAACAGCCGAATTAGAGCTCTCTCGCAAACCAAACGACTCACGACAATCCACTAGCGAGATTCCATCTAAAAATTACTGTTAAAGTTTCTGTTTGTGAACGTCTATGATCGTTGTTGTGCTGGGAGTCTCCTGACCCCATTGAGAAACGCCAGGCCAAGTAGTTCACGCATGTAGCAATGCGCTAAGTCAGAACTTAAGGCGGCCTGGCAACTGAGATGTGGAAATCGAAAAATCGCACAATAATCACTTTTCGGAAGTCCAGCTTATGGCTGCACATCCGAAAATCGACAGTCTACAGTTAAAATCCGAACGGATAAGGTGGTCTCGTGGAGTAGACTCGGTACAGGAGATAGGAAGACCGAACGGTGCCTATATTTTTCCAAGTCGACGTACGTCGACATACTGTACAACACACTTGATTGTTTCAATAAACCTTCTCAGTTTTGTTGTATTCACGCGAGTTCCAACTCCCTAACCGGCAACGATCCCAAAAATACCTTAGTCCTAACCTCTCGAACGAACTCCTTCGTCACCGAGACGTTACGGCACAACATCGTCCTTTAATTTTTCCGAATCTTTCGCTTATGCTGCCTTATCTAGCTTTCTTCCATGGTCCGCCTAAGACCTGCCGATCGCCAAAGTTGCCTCCGTTCGACCGAAAAGCCACCTAAGGAACCTCAACCTGCCAGGCCCAGCGTTTCAAGGTCCGTGCGCACAAAACCGCCACTTGTCTCCACTCGACTGATTCCGCCGCTGCGCGTCGAAGCTCAGGAGAGCTCGGCCACGTCCGTCAAAGTTCGTCACGTTCCTGCCTCACCTGGGTTCACTTGTCCACGATCAACGAATAATTAATCATCGTCGTGCGAAGCTTATACGAGTACCTACGCGCCCAATTGAGGAAGAGAGCTGCCGGACATTTGTAGCTTTTGTCGCTTTTGCTGCTTTTCGCTGTTTCCTGCCGCCTTTGGCTACTTTTCTTTTCCTTTCATTAGTGACATCTTTCGTTTTCTTTAATATTTTTTACATTTTCTTATTAAAGATTACAGGACACGTGCACGGCTAAACCGCCCGTTTAGCCGGTATCTGATTTCATTTCATTATCGGGCGAATGTCTTTCCACCTATTATAGGATAAAAGACGATAGTACCGTTATAATTTTACATTCTTGAGTTTCCGATTTTGCGCCTTCTTATATGAGATATGATTTATATGATTTCCATTAACAAATTTTCGCGACTTAATGCGTTGGAATCTGCTTGCCAGAGCGTTTCACCCCGGATTGATCAGCTGGGTTGTTCGACAGCCAGATTCTGTCGCTGTATTATAATTTTCCGTTGGTTATAAGACATCGTTTACTTCTCGATTACTAAACTTTTGAGACTGTGATTTACCTTCAGATTTCCAAACCCATAAGTTCTGTCAAAATTCGTGACGAACTCTCACCTGTCCTTATTCTAAGTATCTGGAGACCTTACAGTTTTCTTTTCTTCTTTCGAACTGTTATAATTTAATTTGAATTTTCTCTTTTTGCTAAAACTTTCCTTGACTTTCTGAAGTGCAATTCCTAGCTTGGTCACGAATATTCCTAGTTTTTGTATACGATATCTTCTACTTTTATTTTGTGAATCATTGCTTGTACGGCGTATTTTATTATCGTTGCTGAACATTTTTGATTCTATCATTTATATTATCTGTGGAACATTTCACACTATTGCGTACCGCGAACGTCCCTTTGGCGTGTCGCGTCCTAGCCGCCCTCTTAGGCGACCTTTCCTGTTGACGTTATTCGACGCCGTGCTCTCTGTTATAATTAAATTCTCATTATAATAATTGGTTTTCTGAATTGTGACATCTTGTGTGCTATTTCATGTTCTAATTTATTGTGATCTTTCCATTTATTGTGCTAAACTTTCTGTATTCGCGTCGTGTGCCTTAACTTTGTATAAATTCCGACTTTAAGCTTGTATTGAAGAACCCTCGCCTATTATTGTTTTAGCGGGTTCATGCTTATTTATAGTTTCGTTCGATTGACTTTTTCTTATTACCAGTGTCAATCGCTGTTATAATTTCGCGCATACCAGATTTGGAACCACGTATGTCTTCCTCTTCCGTTTGTCTGCTATTCCTTGCGTTCCAACTTTTGTTAGTTCATTCCGATGTAGTTAGTTTATTCTCATTAGTTGGATTTTTCCAACCATATTATTTTCCGTTGATATTGTTCATAAGAAGTATCGAACCCGCGTCTTATTCGCGTGAACGCTAACGTTCCCCTTTTTGGGCTTTCGCAATTCTCCGATATTATGCTATTCTAATTTTTTGTTGCATTGGATAGATTCCGTCTTTGACGACGATTATTTTGAATTAATTTTAAGACTTTTGTAACACATGCTTGGCTTTCGCTCACACCCCTCTTAATGTCGTTCTAACGCTTTTGTACATTTGCTGTTGAACTTACCGATTATTTCACGATTTTTTTTTCATCTATGAGTAGGATAATTTTCCTTTTAGTTCATTGGACTAGACATTCGACATTCAAATGGACAAGTACCACTTCAATTGCTACCTTACCACGCGCGCCAAGTGATTGTCATCAGAATACCTCGAGCGACACTCGCAAAATTTAGGCGTTTTTTCAAATAAAAAATTTAACACCTTAGCGAACTCATTTCTGGATGTTTAAAAGTACGTTTCAATCGTTGAAATCTCAGCTAAAACGTGGAATAAATATGGAACTTCTATTACATCGCATTCCTAATAAAAAATTGCGGGGAAGCTTCGGGTGCACTTGCGATATCACGAGATCTCCGTCGCGGGATCATCTCCGAGAACAATAATTTTGTGAGAATCTGCAGTATCATTAAAGATGATATCACGCAGAAACTAGATTAGATTGGCCGGCGTGTTCGGAAGTTATGGCCAATTAAGTGTTTTCACCTCAAGGGAGTGTAGGTCCCCCAGAGTGATACTACAGGGGTTCAATGGAGGTGTTTTTTGACTGCCGAAGGATGCTCTCTCCCGTGCCTTAATTAGACATATAAATTTCCTTCCGGAACTTCCAGTTCTCGCAATTTTCAAAAAGTCCCAAAATACACTATTTCACTCCAACCCCTGCCGTTCAGCCATCTTGTATCCGATCGGGATAAAACTTTTACCATTCGAACAGGGAGGAAATTTTCTAAAAAATATCTTCGGTTTTTTGAAATCGGTCATAGTTTCACAGAAATACATAAAAATTGAAGTGTTCCACTTCAATTGTACGTTACTGTATAAGCGGTCAAAGTCACGATACTAATGCTCAGAAAATCATTTGGCTTCACGCGCAAAAGATCGAATTGCACATTGTCACTCGTGGCTTTAACCGTTAGAATATTAGATCCAGTGTGGTATTCGTAATCTGCCCTAGGTACGGATTCGTTATTAGACACCCTAAAGAACAAGGTGGATCGGTTACCAAGCAAAATTGAGCTGCATAACTAGTCTTTTCCAAATCAAGTAACACACATGCTAGATAAGTTTCTGTTCCACAACATTTCTTATCGCCTTAACCTCATATACAATCAGGTTTTGTAATTCAATATCACGATCTCTATCCCGAATTTCTCATAACTCAAACACTGTAGACAACAATAATTTATTGAAACTTACTGATTTATTTGTAACAATATATCGCAAATTCAAATTTCCACACGACGGACTGTTCTCGCTGTCTTCTCCAATTTTCGGCACTTTCCCTTTAAGGGATCATCACAGTGTGACCGCCCGAAAAATAGTCGATTTTCGCGATTTTTTTTTAGGTGGATGGAATAAGGTCATCGGTCTAATTTTTATTTTTACAAATTGAATCACCTATGAAATATACAAAATGATTTTTTTTAAATTTCTTTATGTATTGTTTAACGTTGTTTTTATTTGTGGAGAATTGAATGGAAAAAAAATGGTGTCCCATGGTGGCCAGGATTGCGAGCGCAAATTTTACCTCAAACAAAAATTTCAAATAGTTTATAAATCTGTAGAAAAGCCTCCTATGCTCTATGGAGGTGCTCTATGCTCTATGCTCCTATGGAGGTTTCTTTGTTGTTAGTGAAATTTGAAAAAATGGCGTCGGTTTGAACATAACGTATAAAATTTAGCATTTTTTTCGACAGTTTTTCGTAAAACAAAATAGGAAGATTTCAAAAAAAAAAAAAGCTTCCATAGCAACATAAGAAATGACGTGAAGAATGTTCTGTTAAAATTTCAAATATATAGCTTGAAAATTCTTCCTTTGAGAGTGGCCACCGTTTTGAAAAACACCAATCTGAGAAAAACGCGTTTAAAGTTCGGGGAGAGAAACCGGCACCGCCGAGCCCGAAAATCGAGCGGGCTCGGGTAAGATCGGCGCCGCCCGGAGACTGGCGGGCGGTGAGCGCCAAAAAGCGAAGAGCGGACCGAGGCGAGAAAAAAAGCACAAGTTCGAGTAAACTCGGGATTCTTCGAGAATCCTCGGACCGGGGGCCGAAAGGGGGGCCACTTCGTTGCGAACCGCGGAACGGGAATACCGAAAATCGGCGGATAAGGTATCGCGATTGTTCTGGTTTGAGTGTGGTGAGAGTGTGAGATTTGCAGGACTTGTTGGGCAACATGGCTTTTCCCCGGACGTGACATGGAGAATTGGACCTATCGACGACGTCGGCGCTCCTACGGAACTCAGAGTGACAGAGGGAGGAGACGGCCGACGAGGAGGAAAATTGCCAACTACCACAACCCGAGCGGCGAGGAAGAAAGGTACGGTGCACCGAAAGAATCGGTAAGTGCAGTTTAGGCGACCGCCCCGAAGCCATGCAGCCGGGGATGAAGCGCATCCGCCAGTGCATCTTTGCACGAGGAGTGGGGGGCTGCGGGCCTCGCCACGTGTCCTGGCGGTTGCAGATTCGAACTGTCCACCGTCAACAGAGATCATAGATATAGAAAAGACATAGATGTAGCATAAACTGATATTTTAGGCGAGGGGCGTGAGGCAAAATGAGGGGTGGGGGGAGTTCGCTGCATAACCAATCAAATTCAAGCTGACCCCTCCCTTACTGTGCCTTAACATGATTGGTACTACTATTCCTTGTTTTACGTAGCACTTTTACATCACTGCGCTTGCTTCCAATATTAACCAATCACAAGTAGGCACAGTCTACCTCAGCACCCCTCCCTGGACGGCTTCCCCCCGCAGGGTTATGCTACATCTATGTCTTTTCTATATCTATGACAGAAATGACCTCCGTGACCGCGTTGTGTATTAGAATTGTATAAAGCCGCGCTCGTATGTATCACCCGACTGTACTCGTTTACCTAGGCGAAATAAAGGGCCATTGTTGGAATTAAATCCCACCGTGTTAGTCCTCACCAAAGAAGCCGGCTGATTCCTGCAGATTCTCGCCGCCCTCACGTTCCCCTCTACCATGTCGGATTAGGAGCTAGCGGGAAGATCCGGTCGAGAAGACTCCTGGAGTTGACGTGCCACGGATTCGAAATTAAAGGCCCGACGAGTCGGGCTGGTGCAAGGATGCACCTGGCGCCCAAGGAATCCGCGGAATGCCACGTTGGGTTCGGAGATAAAACGTAGGCCAGGAAATGCATTACACGACAAAAAATTGGAGAGAATCTTTATAACCGTGTATACTATCGGATAATGCAAAACAAATTGATTTTTTGAAAATGTTACACTGTGATAATCCCTTAAACGAATCCTACTACCATATGATACCAACGTATTCTCGAGACTTCAATCTACACACTAGAGCACGCTGTGCATTACTTTTGAGACAACCCTGGTATTATTAATGCCAAATACATAAGTCAGTCAGTATATATCTGCCTATTATATGATCTAGCACTGACCCATCATTTTAATTGTATTTTCAAAATTTCGTATAACGTTTTCGCTACTCTTTTACATTACTACTGCTTCCCGTATTTATTTATGATTTAATGGCCATTTAATAATTATTAAAACTTTAGGTGATTCCTTATCGAGTACTACTTCGTAGGTCTGTGCATTTCTTGATATAAATCTGCGTTCATTATACCAGTCATCAAACTCAAAACCAGTGTCAACTTTCTATATAGAGCATATTAACAATGATTCGTAAAAAATAATCACAATAAAAGCTTAATGACAAACATATAGTATTAGAGTACTATTAGTACGTTCACAGTAAATACTTTGAAATTCCTGGCAGGTCCCGCCAAGTAGTACTCGCTAAGGAATCACCTAAAATTTTAGTAGCGAGAACGTTGTAAGACATTTTGAAAATACAATTAAAATGATGTGCCAGTGCTAGACCATACAATAGGCAAACATGTAATAACTTATGTACTTGGCTCTAATAATATAATTTCAATACTTTTTGTTAGAGGAATTCACAGCACACCTGTACTTGGCGTAGTTTTTTATACTAAGTGTTTTTTTAGGGGTTTCATAAGTTTTTGTTGCTGAATGGGATAAAGAAACACTAAACACTGAAATCTATATTGTTACAAATATAAGATGTAAATCATGTGTGTTGTGCCCTAACGTCTCAGAGACGAAGGAGTAAGGAGACGAAATAATCAAAAGAGGTACAAGTATTCAGACGATCGTCGATTCGTAAATTATAGGCACCATTCGGTTTTCCTATTTCCTGTACTGAGTCTACTCTACGAGACCACCTTATCCGTTCGGATTCTAATCGTCGACTGCCATTTTTCAAAGGCACAGCTATAAGCTGCGCTTCCAGAAAATGCGTTGATTGTGCGATTTTCAATTCTATGCGGCGGTTGCGAAGCCGACTTCCGTTCTGATTTACCTCATTCTTACACGCGAGGACTGCTAGACCTGGCGTTCGCGGTTCCCTCACATCCGGGATACTCCTAGCGCAACAATTGTGATGTCATTAATCAGAAAAATATATTGCGTTGCCGAAAATGGTTAATGGCTGTGACGTGAATTTCGGAAATTCAGTCACGAAGGTTGCTAGGACTGGGGAAAAAACACAATCCACCTGCAACGATCCTCCAAACGTCAGTCACCCGACATTCCAAAGACGGCTTTGCTTGTCTCGCTTATCGTTTATGCACTCTGTTTCCGCCTGTCGTCCTTTCTGCTTATTTCTGTTCCGTTTTTCAGCTTTTTCGTTTTTTTTTTTCATTTTTATTTTTGAGCTTTCCTATTCGCACTCGCCTACTTTCTTGACCGTCCTGGGCAAATCTACGTCTACACCACGAACACGAAGCGGACCGCCAACGAGAGTTCCTGAGCTACCGGACGAACGATCGACAGAGGCTGGACCAAACTGTTGTTCGTTCCGGAGGACTTCCGTGGAGCCAGGGAGACCCGGGATGGGATCCCTCTAATACTTCTGCCGGCTGTCCATATGGACCGCCAAAAAGGGCCTTCGCCACTCGTGCCGCCGATAGAAGGAAAGGATAATCCTCTATCGTGCCACCCAGTCGCCAAACGTTCCATAGCGCTCCTGTTATCAGTGGCCCCCGGAGAAGAAACCAGGGCCTACTCTTCGCTACTCTTCGCAGGGCCTACACTTACGTTTGGAGCGTCTTAGCTTGTGGTTTATTTCAAAAGTCGTAAAAGTGAACAAATGAAGCCGATTACAAAACTAATTGAGAATACCTAAATTAAAGGAAGGAAGTCGGAGGACTTATTTCTTGATCTCATAGCTTATATGTATATTTGGTGAGAACCTTTCTTTACTATTATTTTGGAGATTTTGTGAATTCATCTGAAGTAATCCCGTCTAGGCTCTTCGTCTCGACGGCAAATTTTCTCCTTTACCGGGACTAAATGTCGTTCCAGTCCCTCTAAGTAAAAGGACGATAATGCCGGATACCGTTATCTTATTTAGTTTTCCTTTTATTATCGTAGAGTATCTTTTATATCGAATGTATTGTAATTAATTGCGCTTTGCTGTAATTTAGTGCTTTGGAATTGTCGAATATTTTCTAAGTTACCGATTATCTTCTCGACCACGTGGAATCCATCAAGAGCCTATCGCTTTGTACAATTATTCTAAGGATTTTGTTATATGGTTTCGCTTTCGCACCTTAGTGAATCTCACAAAAAATTTATCGTATCTTTTCTGCTTTCAACGCGTTGTAGTTTGCTGTATGGCTTGCATGCCGCTTTCTTGCTTTTTTTAATATAGCTTCGGTGCGTTAAACCTACTTCTTTTTCTCTGCAATCTTTCTTTTACCTATTCTCTTCATCGCATGCCTGTTCCTTCTCCCGCCTAGCCTCTCGAACGCCACGACGCTCTCCCAGGTGAGCTAGCCTCTGAACCGGGTATAATTTTTGGAGCTTTCGTCGACCACTTGATTCTCTCTCTCTCTCTCTCTCCCTCTCCCTCTCCCTCTCCCTCCCTCCCTCTCTCTCTCTCTCTCTCTCTCTCTCTCTCTCTCTCTCTCTCTCTCTCTCTCTCTCTCTCGCTCTCTCGCTCTCTCGCTCTCTCGCTCTCTCGCTCTCTCGCTCTCTCGCTCTCTCGCTCTCTCGCTCTCTCGCTCTCTCGCTCTCTCGCTCTCTCGCTCTCTCGCTCTCTCGCTCTCTCGCTCTCTCGCTCTCTCGCTCTCTCGCTCTCTCGCTCTCTCGCTCTCTCGCTCTCTCGCTCTCTCGCTCTCTCGCTCTCTCGCTCTCTCGCTCGCTCGCTTTCTACCTTTCTTATTGCTTTTGTCTCTTCTCTTGCCGGAGTCTCCATTTACCGATCTTTCTCTTTTCTGCTTGGCGGAGTCGCCATTTTTTATTTTCCTCATCTCTTCCCTTGGTGGTGTCGTCTTACCTGCTTCCTTTTCCTTTTTCTTTTCTTTATTCCGAGTCTTCCGACTTCCTACGAAGGCCCACGACAATCTTCAGTGCCCTATACTCGCGGTGCTTTCTCTTGAGATCACCTGGCGCCCAACAAATTTCGTTTATCGCATATCGGACCTTGGAAATACCGAAATTAGTCGAGAGAATCATACGGCGTTTTGTGTATGCCGGACATTAATGCTGTCCTTGGGTGGAGCTAGTAGGAAGCGGGAGTGGGGCGGCCGGCAGTGGCGACTGGTGGCGAGCAAGCTAGGCCGACGCGTAGAGAGGATAGCCTATTCCCCTCGCTCGCGACGCCATTTATGTCCCGAGCAGGGTTGGACATAATTTAATTTAAAAAAAAAAAAAAATAATGATTGACTTTTCATTCATTATTTATGTCGAACTGGACTTCCGTTTCCGGTGACTAGTGTGGAGAGTGACTGTGTGATAAGGATTAGGAAAAGGGTGCGGGAGGACTTCCGTTTCCGGTGACTGGTGTGGAGAGTGACTGTGTGATAAGGATTAAGAAAAGGGTGCGGGAAGTGTATGTGGAGATGCTAGGAGGGTAGAAGGCGGTGTGTGAGTATAAAGGAGGGTGAGTAGTGTAGGGTGAGAGAATAGGCTGGTGAAGGGAGTGAAGGGATAAGTGAGAGGGGTGGCAGCAGGGACGAGGAATTTTTTGGAGGTTAGGTGATAGTAAGACTGTCAGGCGCGGGAGAAGTAGGTATAGCAGGGAAAGGAGTAAGGTAAGGTAGGAAAAGGCCGGTAAGGTAGGGACGGGGATAGCAGTGTAAGGTAAGGCCGGTGGAGGACGTATTAAGTGGAAATGGCGGACGAGATTGGCGGGAAAGAGGAGTACGAGGAAAAAAGAAGGGGAAGACCGACGAATGTGGCGAGGCTGATGAGGGGGCGAGCAGGGAGTGAGGGGAATATTGAAGAGTTGCTGATGGGAAAGAGGAAAGCATTAGAGTCTGAAGACGCGGAAGAAAAAATGGAGGTAGAACAGGAGAGGGATGTATTTAAGAGGAGTAAGTTGGTAGAAAGATCGCCGGAGAAGGGGGGGGGACAGGGGGACAGAAAAATTGTTGAGGATGCTGACGAAGAAATTAGAGGGGGTGGTGACGAAAGAAGTGGGGAAAGTGGAGAAAAGGATAGAGGAAATGGCGAGGGAAATGAAGAGGGAAAGGGAAGAGATGGTAAAGAGGTGGGAGGTGGAAAGGAAGGCGATGAGAGACAGGATAGCAGAGTTGGAAAAGAGGGTGGAAAAAATGGAAGGGGGGAATAAGGAAAATAGGGGTGACGAAGGAGAACAGAGTAAACGGGGGGGAGAAGAAAAGGTAGTGGAGGTGGAAAGGAGGTTAAGAGGAATGGAACTAAGGATGGAGAGAGATGAGAGAGAGAAGAGAAAAAAGAACGTGGTAGTGAAGGAAGTGAAAAGGGGTGAGGGGGCGAACTGGGAGAGGGAAATAGACAGGATTTGGAAGAAGATGGGTGCAGTTGGAGCAAAAGGTAGTGGAGGTGGAAAGGAGGTTAAGAGGAATGGAACTAAGGATGGAGAGAGATGAGAGAGAGAAGAGAAAAAAGAACGTGGTAGTGAAGGAAGTGAAAAGGGGTGAGGGGGCGAACTGGGAGAGGGAAATAGACAGGATTTGGAAGAAGATGGGTGTAGTTGGAGGGATAAAAGGGATGAAGGAAATTGGTGGAGTGAACAAAGAAGGGAGAGGGATGGTGTTAGTGGAGCTGGAGGGAAGAGACAGAAAAATGGAGGTAATGAAGGCAAAGGTGAAGTTGAGAGGGGAAAAGGAGAGGGTGGAGGACGACGTAACACAAAGGGAGAGAAGGGTGAAATGGGTGATAGAAAGAGAAGCGGAAGTGGATAGAAGAAAAGGAAAGAGGGTGAGGGTGGGGTATATGAAGTTATGGGTGGATAGTGAGATGAAAGTGTGGGACGAGGTGGAGGATGGATGGAGAAAGACGACGGGAAACGAATAGGAGAAAAGGCATAAGGAGAAAGGAGGGTGGTGACTAGGGAGGGTACTGGGCAAGGAGAGGGGGGGGAGTAGAAGGAAAAGAAAAGAGGACACGCTAAAGGTGGGTTTTTGGAATGTGGCGGGAGTAAAAAATAAAGATAAACAGTTTTAGGAAGGATTGAGAAGTTGGGAAGTGGTGGTTTTAATGGAGACGTGGGTGGACAGGAAGGGGTGGGAAGAGATAAAAGAGTACTGGAAAAGAGGCTTTAAGTGGGAGGTGCAGGATGCGAAAAGAAGTACAGGAAGGGGTAGAGCGAAGGGGGGGGATGGTAATAGGGGTGAAGGAGGGATTAGAGGTAGGCGAGGTTGAAAAAGGTAAGGAAGAATGGATGGAATGGAAGGTAAAGTTGGGGAGTTACTGGTGGTGGGTGGTGGGGGTGTATGTGAATGGGGATATGGAGAGGAAAAGGGATATGATGGCAAAGTGGATGGAGGAGGAGGATAGGGAAGAGAGGGTGGTAATTGAGGGGGGACTTCAACGTAAGAACGGGGTCGGAAGGAGGGGGGTGGATGTTGGGGGAAGACGGGAGGGAGGAGAACAGGAGGAAGTCGAAGGATGGAGTAGTGACGAAGGAAGGGGTAAGATGGTGTTAGTTCTTGAAGGAAAGAGGGTGCGGGATCTTAAACGGGGGAGTAAAAGGGGATGAGGAAGGAGAATGGACGTACGTGGGGGGAAGGGGCAGGTCAGTGATTGACTATGTGGTGGTAGGGGAGAAGGCATTGAACAAAATAGAGAAGATGGAAGTGGAATGCAAAGTAGACTCGGATCACATGCCGGTGGTGCTAGGGGTGATGGCGGGAAGAGGAGGGGGACACAGAGAGAAGAACGGGGAGGGGAAGAGAGAGAGGGTGCGGAGAGGGTGTTGGAATGAGGAAGGAGGGCGGAAGTTCAAGGAGGAGTTTGGGGACTGGCGGTGGGGGGAGGAAGAGGTGGAGGACGGCTGAAAAGAGTTTGGAGGACGGATAAGAAAAGCAGTGAGGAAATCGGGGGAGGGGAAAAGGAGGGAGCAGAATAAGGGTTAGTGGGACGAGGAATGTAGAGAAGGAAAGGAGAGGCTCAAGAGGGAGTTACTAGAGTGGAAGAGAGATGGAAAGAACGAAAAGGGGTACAAGGAAGAAAAGAGGAGGTATAGAGGAATGTGTGAAAGAAAGAGAAAAGAAGAAGCTAGGAGGTGGGAGATGGAGATAAATGGGATAAGGACTGAAAGCCAAGCGTGGGCAGTGATAAACAGGGGGAGGAAAAGAAGAAAGGGGATGAACAAAGATATAAAAATGGAGGTGTGGGACGAGCACTTTAAAGGGGTGCTAGGAGGTGTGGAGGAGAGGAGAGTGGGGAACACAGAGAGGCTCGCGGGGGATGATGAGGAGGGGGAGATATCAATGCAGGAGGTGTGGAAGGTGGTGAGGGAATTGAAAGATGGGAAGGCGACGGGAGAGGATGAAGTACCAAGTGAACTGGAGGAAAAGATGGAGGAGAAAATGTAGTGGAGAGTTTATGGAGGATGTGCTGGAAGGTGTGGAAGGGGGAGGGATGGCCGGAAGGATGG
>NW_014333294.1:1820-12890 GCF_000341935.2 Cephus cinctus | reverse complement strand
GTAATCTGGTGCTACTTTTTGTGGATTTGAAGGCGGCGTTCGACTCGGTAGATAGGGTGAAATTGGGAGAGAGTATGAGGAAGAGAGGGGTAAGAGAGGGACTTGTAGGAAGATGTGAAGAGATATTGAAGGAGACGGTTGGAAGGGTGAGGGTAGGAGATGAGTACGGGGAGAAGTTTTGGACAGTAAAAGGTGTGAGACAGGGGTGCCCGCTAAGCCCGTTGTTGTTCATCTTGCTGTTGGCGGACTTGGACGAGGAACTAGCGAAGGGTTGTTGGGGAGGGGTAGAGCTGGACGGGGGCGGGAAGGTATACTCGTTAGCGTACGCGGACGACTTGGTTTTGCTGGCGAGGGGGGAAGAGGAAATGAAGGGGATGATAGGGAAATTTGAGAGGTATATTGAGGGAAAAGGGCTGGAGGTGAATACGGAAAAAACGAAAGTGATGAGGTGTAGGGCAGGGAGAGGTAGCAGAAAGAAAACGAAGTGGTGGTGGAAGGGAAAAGAAATAGAGGAAGTGACGAGGTACAAGTATCTAGGGTATGTGGTGAGGGCGGACGGAGACCAAAGGGATCACGTGGAGGAGAGGGTGGAAAAGGCGGCAAAAGCAATGGGACAGGTATGGGGTATTGGAAAGGGGAGATTTAGGAATGACTGGGGTAGAAGGTTATGGTTATTTGATAAGATGGCCGGTGGTAAGTTATGGAGTGGAGATCTGGGAATGGGCAGCGAGGGAGGGGGCGGAGCGACTACACGAGAGGTATATGAGGTGGGTGCTAGGGGTGTCAAGGAGGGTGCCAGGTTATCTGGTAAGAAAGGAGTTGCAGAGGGATGCGTTGGAAGGGAGGGCGGGGTTAAGGGCATGGGGCTATGAAAAGAAGGTAGAATAGGGAGGAGGATTAGAGCTGGTGAGGAGATGCAGAGAGGAGATAAGGAAGAGAGCACGGGCAGGTAGGGGTGGAGAAGGATGGGAAGATGAGAGGAGAAAATTTTATGAGGGAAGAGGGTGGAATGCGGTGGAGGTGGAGAGGAAGTGGGCGGCGGGTGAGATGAGAGGAGAAGAGATGGTTAGGTTGGAAAAGAAAAGGCAGGACGAGGAAAGGTGGAAAAAGGTGATAGAGGCGAAGGGAAATAAGGAGTACAAGTTTATAAAAGAAAAGGGGGTGCCGGGCTATTTGAAGAAAGGGGGGGTGGAAGAGAGTTGGCAGAGTGGCGAGGTTCAGGCTGGGTGAGGAGATGAGAGGGACCTGTACTGGGAGAAGGAGGAGGAAAGAAGGTGTAGGATGTGCGGGGTGCAGGAGGAAACTTGGGAGCACGTATGGGAAGTATGCACAGCATGGGGCAGGGAAAGAGGATGGCAGAAGGCAAGGGAGGAGGTGCTAGGAGATGAAGGTTTAGGGGAAAGTTGGATGGTAGAAATAGAAAGGTGGAGAGGAAAATTGGGGGAAAAATTGGGAGAAGGAGCAGAGAGGGTGGAGCGGGATACGGGAGGAGCAGGGGGGGAAGAATGGGAAGGATAGTAGTGTTGGTGCGGCGGAAACGGAGGTCGTAAGACGAACGAATGGTGGTATGGAAGGATGAAGTGGGTCTCTCTCTCTCTCGATGTATGGGTGTCTGGTGTTCTGTATGTAAGATAATTATAGATTATAAGTGTAGATAATTATAGTTTATAGACGTTTGTGAGCGGAGCGGGACTCCGCGCTGTACCTCGCAAGGGAAATAAACAGCTTATATATATATTTATGTCGAACTGAAATAACGATTGATTTCCCATTCGTTATTTATTTCGTATCAAATAAAGATTGATTTTTCATTCATTATTTATTTTGATCTCAAATAACGATTGATTTTCCATTCGTTATTTATTTTGATCTCAAATAACGATTGATTTTCCATTCGTTATTTATTTTGATCTCAAATAACGATTGATTTTCCATTCGTTATTTATTTTGATCTCAAATAACGATTGATTTTCCATTCGTTATTTATTTTGATCTCAAATAACGATTGATTTTCCATTCGTTATTTATTTTGATCTCAAATAACGATTGATTTTCCATTCGTTATTTATTTTGATCTCAAATAACGATTGATTTTCCATTCGTTATTTATTTTGATCTCAAATAACGATTGATTTTCCATTCGTTATTTATTTTGATCTCAAATAACGATTGATTTTCCATTCGTTATTTATTTTGATCTCAAATAACGATTGATTTTCCATTCGTTATTTATTTTGATCTCAAATAACGATTGATTTTCCATTCGTTATTTATTTTGATCTCAAATAACGATTGATTTTCCATTCGTTATTTATTTTGATCTCAAATAACGATTGATTTTCCATTCGTTATTTATTTTGATCTCAAATAACGATTGATTTTCCATTCGTTATTTATTTTGATCTCAAATAACGATTGATTTTTCATTCATTATTTATTTTGATCCCAAATAACGATTGATTTTTCATTCCTTATTTATTTCGTGTCAAATAAAGATTGATTTTCCATTCGTTATTTATTTTGATCTCAAATAACGATTGATTTTCCATTCATTATTTATTTCGTATCAAATAACGATTGATTTTTCATTAATTATTTATTTCGTGTCAAATAAAGATTGATTTTTCATTCATTATTTATTTAGATTAATAAATACAGCATTTATCACTTCAGATGAGTCACTTCGAGTCGGGTATTTATAGATCCCCAAAAAATACTTTTACGGCACAATTATAAGTCGCGCATACTACATTTACTGGATAATGAGGCTTTTTGATTCGTGCTATCCTGGGAATCCTGGAACATGGTAGAATTGCGGTGGCGGGTGAAGTCGTATTTTGTGAATGAAAAAAAAAAAATTAAAAAACTGGCACGCCAAGTTTTTGTACGCCGTCTCAGTGTACTAGCTCGGTTGATAAATGTGATTAAATGCGGTGTCTTTTTTTGTATTTTTTTATCACCATTATTTGCGTAATATTTACTACACTCCATATATTTGCATACGACGTATACAACTGGGCACATATGATCTGATTTTTTTGGACGTTAGTTTGCTCATCTTACTGATTTTGCTCTACTAGAAATTTTCTCGGAAACCTTTCACAGTAGACCGTGTTTGCGGGGCAGCAAAAAATGTAAATAGCTTATATACCGTCATACCTTTCGTATGAACGCTTTGTACGCTCATACTGCTTTTTATTTTACCAGTTGCGTACGATTCGCGTAGTGAGACGTAGTGTTTCCATGATCGCGAGAGATCTTTAACGTGAATTCGAAAAAATGGCAAATTTACCACCCACAACATCAAGTAGTGTTGCCCAGTTAGAGTCTATTAAACTATTAAATTTTTGAAATGCTGCAAGCACGGGATCGCTGGTACATGCATACACACTCGCATGTATACGCCACACGCTTGTACACACGTACACACACTCGCACATACTAGCACACACTCGCATACAATTGCACACTCTCGCAAATATTTGCAGACTTTAGTGAGATTGAAAGTTGACCGATGATTAAAAAATTGTTAACTGTAGTTGTGTAGTGGCAATAGACAATTTCCCTTCAAACCGTTCACCATTACTGCTGGAAAATCAATCGTTATTTGAGCTCGAAATAAATAATGAATGGAAAATCAATCTTTATTTGACACGAAATAAATAACTAATGGAAAATCAATCGTTATTTGATATCAAAATAAATAATAAATGAAAAATCAATCTTTGTTTGACACGAAATAAATAAGGAATGAAAAATCAATCGTTATTTGGGATTGAAATAAATAATGAATGAAAAATCAATCGTTATTTGAGATCGAAATAAATAACGAATGGAAAATCAATCTTTATTTGAGATCAAAATAAATAATGAATGAAAAATCAATCGTTATTTGGGATCGAAATAAATAAGGAATGAAAAATCATTTGTATTTTAACCCGGTATTTAAATACGTTTTCATTCGAATGCGCCCATTCCTGGTCCCGAGTCCAGGCGTCTCGTATAAGAGTCTCTCACAGAATTTCAACATGAGTCCGCATAAGCCCCTCTCACTCGCAGTTAGTGGAGTCCCAGAGATAGTCTGCACTGCGTATAAGAGTGTCTCACTGACTTCCAGCGCGAGTCGCCCATAAAACCCTCTCACTCGCTGCCAGCGGTGGCCTAGCGCGTAATAATTGCACCGATTTGGAATCATATAAAGAACGATTATAGTTTATTGGAGTTGGTATAATGTAAATACGAAGGTAACACAAATCTAATGGTAGAAGGCACAATGATACTAATTATTCACGACTATGGAAAACGCTCCAGGACTTCAGTCTTAACTAGGAACTTTGCGAGTGACCGCTGTGGCTCACAGGGTGTGTCTCATGGCTCTTATCTTAACGCGTTATTCATAGAATTAGCATTCGCCTAATGCTGACTTTGCGTCTGGAGATTAACTATACGGTGAATCCTATCATGGGGCATAACAATGTATAGGTAATGATGTAGATTGAAACGTTTGCAAAACGTCGACACGAAGCTGAACACAGACGCGGCTTCTATCCGGAAACCATGAGTATTAAGAGTGCACAATATTACACGGGTGCGAGACTGTTAATAAGACTGCTCAACTTCTACCCTAATAGTATGCTCCCACCTTTGGATGTTTAATTATCAATCAAACGTCTAAATTACATGGCTGTAATGTCTACGGAGAAATAGAATTAGATACGAATTATTTATTATTATTTATAATGTAAGATCAAATTAGTTTGGGGTAAGTTTGAATGCTAAAATAATGAGCACTCATAACTGTATAGCTCAAAATAGGTTTAAACAACTATTAGTATCATTACCACTCGTTTGGTTTACAATTCATTTTTGTCGAACTGAATCTATGCGCATCTGGGCAGCAATCTGTTTATACTACATCCATAGCGGAAAAGAATGTAATTGAGACTTTGAATCCTACTTGGACGTTCAAAACTGTTAACATATTATCAGGGTGTAGAAGTTGAACAGCCATTTCAAATATTCATAATATAATATTTTTTGCTTTGTACTGTTATACCTTGACAGCTTTCGCTCTATAGTTATAGAAAATATCCATATCGAGTTCTCTACAATGATGATAAAATGGAGAGACCCATAAAGTTGACCCAGCATCCAGCGTACATTGAATTCATGTCCATATATGGACATGCAGAGTCTATTACCACACACCTAGAGCGCGCAACCTCGTAAATACCGGTACTGGGGTTATTCGTTAGGATCAGTTCAATAGTGATTCAGTCCTATACTGATGACAGGACCAAGTTCTATTGTCAACCATTGTTAAACAAACATTGATGAAATAAACTCAATAAGTTTATTTCAAACAATCATATAAACACCCTGTCACGGCACGACAGTACCATCCAGCAAATATTAAGAGTGTGTTATTCCATGGGTGCTTTGTACAAAAACATCACAAATTTAACTCTTAATAACTCATAGACTGTCCATTGTTCAGAGTTGTAGCAATGTTAACTTGTGATAAAGAATTCATGAACAATAAAATATCATAGAAGCAGCTAAATGCGTCAAAAACTAGTATCTCATAATAACTGTGCGGAGTCCTTTCAACAAAATCGGCTGTTTGCTAAGAATTTATGATACGGCCCATGTATAAATTATTCCTTTTTTTGCAATGGGCGTTGCATAAAATATTTTTACACGATCATGTGTGATCATGCCAACAAATTAAAATATCTTATTGATAAACCTTATAAAGAAATATAAGGTAGGCAAAAACAGTCAATGTTTCGCTTACCCGTAAATACATGAGACATCAATTACGACATCTATCATATCGCAACAAAGTTCATAACTTTGCATGTCAACGGGTGAACTATCCGTTGCTATATATATTTTCGACACGACATCAAATAGAAATGCTTTTTCTATCGCTGAATTCTGAAATAGCAAGGCAAAAAAAATCTGCGTTTTTACAACATTCATAATAATACATGCATAAATGTGTGTGGGACTGAGTACTTACTGAAATAAGTATATTGAGCAGATTTTCTAGTGTAGGCAACTGAGGTATCAATTTCTGTACAACTTTGCTGAATGCCTCAAATATACTATGGTCATAAATAGATGTTAAATGAAAACTTAAATGTATTTGATCGTAACCTAAAAGAATTAAACAAATTTGAGATATACCATTTACTAGATAATATTCTATACAAATTTTACTACGTGTAATTTTTTATTTATTATGATGCTTGTCAAATATTACATTTTTTAAAGAATTAAATAAATAAATTTAGGCAGACTGTGCAAAACGTTGATCAAAATAGGGACAAAAATGGCATTACTTTTAATAATAATTTATCTGAACAAAATACATCTCTTAAAGTCAATACACTAACATTTCAAGATGAAATTTGAAAGTAATGTTGCATTTAAATTGCTATTCAGTTTTAATAATATTATTAAAACCTAATATTTGGATACACATTTTCGTTCGCCAAGCCCTAGCGTATCAAAAAAAAAGGGGGAGGGGGGATTTACGTCCAATAACTACATCCAAATTGATAACCCATAATGGCGCACTCTGTCAAACTATTGATAGGTACGGTAGGATTAGATGGTTATTACCCCTAGGACATACCCCAAAACAAGATGCCAATATCAAAGGAAAATAAAAAAAAAACAATAGTAAGATTGATAGTTTTCAGACTTTCACGACCATTATTCGTATTAATTGTAATGTTAGCGTAACGTCTGCAAGTGAAAATACTCGACGTGGATCAAACCCGAAAGCCAATTATAACGAAACAAGAATATAGTTATTACTTTAAAAAAAAAAAAAACTGAAACAAGATAATATGAAATATTAAAATCTGTAAGATTTCTTTCCTCAAAGTTCATGATTTAATTTATTGTTGAATATTAAAACAAAAAATATTAATTATTCTTTACCAGAATCAGCAAGGTCGTCATTTGCTCTTGTATGTATATCCCTCTGAGTTTCCATCTTATAATCATCTGATAAACCATCTACTTTATGTATAAACACTTCAAATTTAATAGTTTGATTTACTTTATAAGCTTTCGTTACAGTCATATGTAACTTGTTGAGAGCATCCATATAGTCATCCTGAGCGTCAATGACAAAAACCAAAGCTCCACAACCACCAAAAATCATATCGCTGTCAAATGTTGGATCAAAAAAATCGATCTGTCCCGGGAAATCCCAAATTTGAAATTGTACAAAACTTGAATTACTAATGTCATCTTTAATAATTTTGTTAGTACTTTCTAAGAAAAGAGTTTCATTTGGGGACATTTTATGGAAAACAACTTTCTGTATTGATGATTTTCCACTCCTGAGAACAAAAAGTAAATCGATTTATTTCCATTTTCAGTCTACGAATTGCATGTGTTTTTTTGATAGATCGAAAACGATTAAGTGACTAGAAAGGCACACAAGCTACTGCAAAAAATGTTTATTACAAAGAATGCATTTGCATGGTTTTGCACAAAATACGTTTTATTTTTCTATTTTAGCATATATTTACGTTATTTTATGGGAAACCACATGATTTGCTAATATTACATTCCTTGCTAACTTTCAAAAAAACACATTAAACTCTTTGGATTGACTATAAGAAAATAAACTGTTTGATATTTATGTAAATATCATAATCATGGTAAATGAGAACCCTCATACAATTCCTTAACACATTCCGTGCCGCGTATACGTAGAAAGTAACAAAAACAGGTTTGGCACAGAACGTGTCAAAAGAATGAAAATAAAATATTATAAAATAGAACTTAAAAGATATTTCATTAATGAAATCTTCATATTATATATGTATGTATTAAGATCTATCATCTCAGATCAACATTTTTTAAATGCTATCACCCAAACAACTTTTAGAATAGGAAACAAGTTTCCAATCAAAGGAGAATACTAAATTTGAATAGAAGTCCTAAACTAACAGTTTTCTGGTTCGATACATAAAAAAATGTTGATTTGAAACGGCACACCTTAATATATATATATGACAAACATGATTCAGTAGGGAAAAAACCTTCGAAGTCCCATTAGAAGTATTCTAGGTTTTTGTTCTCCAGCCAATAGACCTGCAGGTCCATCTCCTTCGCCATCAAATGTAGTATATCCAAAGTCTTTTGGAAAGGAACCAACATCGTAACCAGCTTGGTACTGATCATCATCATCCTGTATAAGAAATTCATGGATAAAACAATGTTTGCAAAGTATTAGGGGTATGCACATGTAATGTCATGTCTTCCAATTATTGAAAAGCAATATCACTTATAGGTTCCCCTAATACTACGATGCTATTACAGCTTTGCCAAATTAGTCATACTAGTTGAAAAACCACTTTCAGTTGGTCAAAATTGGTTGTTATAAAAACTATTGCTACTGAGAAGCTTAATTTTTAATTATACAACTCATAAAACTGATCTGAAGAGTTTTACATATATATTATTGCTCTTATCAAAGTTCATAGTAAGTAAAGTATCTATAATTCTTATAGCATTTGCAGCAAGTAACATTTTGTATGGTTTTTATTAAAAAACTAGTACTATAATAATATAAATGTTTTAAAACCTGCTTAAATCCAGTTAAAATTTCAAACAGGCTATATTTCAAACAGTTCTAAATTTCAAACAGTTCTATAAATGAGAAATTTGTTGTAATATTTTACTCAAACTCAACATATATAACTATAGTTGATCCATGAGTTCAATATATTTTAAGAGTTCATAAACAATGCAATCTTTAACAAATCACACGTGGATTTCTACAAAATTCTAGAAATATAAGCAAATATAAAAAAAATATATAATTCACTGTAAGAAAAATTCTATGAAGAGTCACATGTAGATTGCCAAAAACTTTATTGTTTTTGATCTGTCAACAAACGAAATTGAACTCGTAGACCAACTATGTTAATTAATGACAAAAATAACTCAGGATATGCTTAATCTTAAATCTTTTAAAGAAGAAAAATTGAAAGGTATAAGAAAAATTTATTTGTAAATTTTTCTATCTTTTTGTATTGTATAAAGAAATTACATTTATAATATAGTCATAATATCTTAACAAAAAAATCATAGTGTTTGGTAAATCATAGAAACAATAAATTAAACCTAGCTTTATATACTTATACATTTAATAACTGCTGTACAAGATATCAACTAGAGGTACTAAGTTAAAGAATAAATCCTAATTATCTTTTACCTTTAACTACACTGGTCTGACCTTAGAAATATACTTCACAAGACAAGGTCTGTGAGATCTTTATCTGTGGAACTAGATTGTGATGCTATTACAACAAATAGAATAAACTCAAATATAGACACCACTCTCCTTTTAGTTTGAACAAATTTAATGACCAAGCATCAAGTACTAATTATTTAATAGATTTTTTTAATTCATTATAAATGTGCATACAGACAAATTTGGCAAGAGGGTTAAATATAAAATTGATGAGTTCTTTGAGTCTACACGTGTGTAGTTGTCAAGAAGAAGAGTGAAGATATATTAAACACAACTTCTGTTCCATTACATATATTAATTAAAGATGACTTTTGGACAATATGTCTTCCCTGCATAGTTAAAAATTTAAGAAATGCGACAATAATCGTAAATATCTACTAACAGCTATACAATTAAGTAATAAGGATTTATTGTTCTGCTAACTTCAAAAGAAAATTGCAACACTACAAAAATAATGTATTTCCATTCTATTAACGTCAAATTTCTCTTCATGTAAACAATTACTAAACAAATCAATTTTGCTAATATAGTTATCATAAAGGTTCACTTGTTATTTTCACTTACCATGGTAAACTTTAATATTTTTTTGGCAGAATAAAATTATTTCCTAATGACACTCTCCTGTTAGTAAAAAAAATGTGGAGAATACAAAGAAATTCTTCCAGTCTGTTTGGTAATATTTTCTCGTGAATTTGCCAGAAGTAAAATTATGTTTATAAATTTCACGAGATTTTAATTCCAGCACATTCGTGCAAGCATACGCAAGCCACCGCAAGGTATGTGTGAACTTAGCCGTGCAATTTTCCTTTTTTGAACTTTGGTGTTTTTTATTATTTTGGTAAATTAATTAAAAACTTTGGTGGTGAGCCATTTTTTAATCGACATACAGTATGCAGAGATGAGTACTTAATTAATCAAAGTTTACCAGTGAAGTTAGCCGAACAAATTATTTTTTCAACGAATTCAATTTTCAAGGGGATCAATAGATTGGAAATCGTTTGGTGGGCACGAATATTATAATTAAAACATTTGGTGGTCCTTAGTTTCGCAAAAAAAAACCTTCCTTCCTTCCTTTCCTTATGGCTGTATCCCCAATGGAGGACATGTGCCAGTAACTGGTCCTAATAACAGAGATGAGTAGGGAGATTGCCAATGAGCCTGTTTTTGGTGGTCTCAATTTTTCTCTGGTTTCGGCGCGCCGCCTTAACGGAGGGCCCTCGAAGCAGTTCCACGTTTTTGATTGGTCGTGTATATATAGTAATACTACGCGTGATAATCTGGAGCTGTGTTTTGGCGCGTCGACGCGCCACGTGAACGAGCTCTCGAACTAGTTCCACGTTTTTGATTGGTCGAATGAATTCGTGTGTTCCTCGAGATCCACGATTTTAAACCGGGTGAACACTCAAATAGGGAGACTTGTATCCACCTTCTTTTTTTACAGGATATTACATAAACCGTAGTAATAAGGTAGTCAATACTCTTAATATCCATATGAAGCTCTGGAAATAATAGAGTAAGCAAATAAAACTTAAAAAAAACTATCGAACGTGGGTAACTACACAAATATAAGTTTGCTAAATAATATACCACAATGACTCGGTAGCACACGTGCTTGCTGCTGAGTTAACGTCCGAGAGTCTCGGGTTCGAAACTAACGTCTGTCTTACCTCTCTTTTCTTTTAATTATCAACTATGCTTATTGGTTTACCTAATTAACTGAAGTTTCATGAAATACATGATAATATTAATCTACAAATATTGTATTATATTACATCGTATACATC
>NW_014333294.1:0-775 GCF_000341935.2 Cephus cinctus | reverse complement strand
AAGAACATGCATTGGGCGCGTTGACAACGATTCAGCTTCGTGATCGTAAGTGCCGCGTTCGCGTCTAGAGAGGAAAACTTTTTTTTTTCTTCATTTCTTTTTTGTTTAATTTTTTTTAAGAGGTAATGCCATTCTAACGGCTCAAAAAAATACAAAATTGTGGTCAATTATTATTGGAAAATAGCATATGTAATATAAAGTCTATTTAGATGAATTTATTGTACACTGAACGTCATTAATGTTGTCCAGCTTGTTGATGCAGTGCGGTGAGATAAGAGAAAAGAGTGGACAGTGACCTATTAATGACGCTCAGTGTACATGATTTTAAACTAGAGGAAACTCAAACTAGAAGAAAGAACTGAAAAAGGCTAGCAGAAGCCGCGGGAATGTTTTCAGTTTGCTTGCAACATTGTATGCCTTCATGGGTTCGCGACATATTCTTTAAAAGGTTCCGTTCACTATTACTTTTCCACGATTGCTATAGTTTATTCCCGATTTTCATGTGTTTTACTTGACAAATGGAAAACAATGAAATCTCTAGCAAGGTGCACATGTTATTGCATAAAGTATTTGTTATAAAACTGCATATGCAATGTCTTGAAGTACACATATTTCATTTCGCGTGTGGTTTCTTCACCAAAAACAGGCTCATTGGCAATCTCCCTACTCATCTCTGGTAGCATAAACTGATATTTTTGGCGAGGAGCGCGTGGCAAAATGAGGGGTGGGGAGTTCGCTGCATAACCAATCAAATTCAAGCTGCCCCCTCCCTTAC
>NW_014333293.1:0-12498 GCF_000341935.2 Cephus cinctus | reverse complement strand
GCCATAGGCTCTTTGTTCGCTGCATCCTATGAAAGCGGGGTGTGGCTATGGTGGTGGGGGGGGATATGTTCGACGCTATTTCGATGACCTGTTTTTTAGACATCGCCTTAGACAGTACTTCTCAGACCATCGCACCGATCGTATAATAGCATTTACTACAGTCATGTACAAGAAGCAAGTACTGCTGTCCGCTGTGTACGGTCT
Source organism: Cephus cinctus (assembly GCF_000341935.2). Classification (NCBI taxonomy): domain Eukaryota; kingdom Metazoa; phylum Arthropoda; class Insecta; order Hymenoptera; family Cephidae; genus Cephus; species Cephus cinctus. The sequence continues at coordinate 12,294 of NW_014333293.1, read as the reverse complement.
AAACCGATCGTTTTCGAAACAAGTGATCACCGGCTTCTCTTTAAATCGTTCGGGAAGCTTATCACCTGTGATACGTATCGTTAATCAAGATTATTCCGACGTGGAGTTTGAACCTACCGAATGGGCCATCATCACCGACCACTTCCCCGTCATCGACAAATTCTTTACCGCCGAGGATAACATCAAGGAGGTACCCGAGGCTTTTAACACTCCTATTCTCATGGCCACTCATGAGCTCACTCATACGGTGAGCGGGCAATTATTATCAAACCGGCAATACCGGTGTCTACGCACATCGATGGCTTGGGTATTAAAATAGCTAGGGCATACACACCTACGGGTGTGATGAAGAGGGTGTCCGACCTCAATCTCCAGAGGGTCCTGCGCTGCGTAACCTTTCAAATAACCAGGCTACGCGAGATTACCGACAGAGCTAACAACTGTAAAGAGACGCTGATTGCGGAACTCGACCGTCGCGGAGATGACACCTTCTCGAGGGACAACATATTGTGCGATCTTCGGTTGGTTCTGAAGAAGAAAGACCTGTGGTCACCGGTGCTTAATTTGGGACTTATACGAAATAACAATGATAACAAAATATAATAAAAGAAATGGTAATTCCGATAACAATGATACGTGAGCCACGCGATACGAAGCTTCTTAAGGGACGCGTGGATAAACGATAAAATATGATTTTGAACGCTAACTACCGAGACTTAATCCGTTGCCGATACGGAGTTACGCGTACGAAGGTCGACGCTATCTACGCCCTGAGACGTAGCTACTAAACACACGATTCCGGCGACTAACGGAACGGATCGGTCGAGTGGCGGAATTAACAGGAATTATCAAACATAAAGAATATAGAACATACGAATTCACACAGAATAAATAATATACTATAGTACTATACGAAACTCTAGAGACAAGTAAAGAAATAGTTACATTTGCATAGAGATAATAATTACGTATAGAGAATAACAATATCTTATTTGAGACTGTAGGATCTTCAACAATACAACTTAATAATTAATTCTACGTCCTACGAGCCTATCACGGGAAGCGTGATAAACAGATTCTCTAATATTCTCCAGGGTCACCAAGAGTAAGGCGATAGCCGAAATACACAATATACAATAAATTACGATAAATAAATAGTTCAAACGGTAGGCACGGAATCTTTTCCTACCGTACGTTACGCGATCTTCTCCTAGGCCGAAACCGGGAGGAAAGTAATAACGCGATACAAGTTTGAAATTAGATGGAAAAGATTTCGTCCTCTCGACGACGAGACGCTTACCGTGAACGATATGGTAATCCTTCAACGATACAACTATTGCGCACGAACCACCGGCCAAGAAGGTTAACTACTCGAGAATGAATTTCTCCGGGAGTTCTTCGGGACTCGGGGCCAGCGCTAGCTCCCTCACCCCCGCCGGGCCCTCCTGGGCCAATCATCGATGACGAAGGTACTCGCCAATTATAGGCCCTCGCGCTAACTTCAAAACATGCTACTGGATTCAAAGATATTTTTCGATAATTGTATTAATCATTTCTATCAATTTAACCCTACGAGAAGGACGCGGAACGATATAACGTCTATAACCGGAGCCTCCTTGTAAACGATACAATGCTTTACTGTGGAGGACGGTTCCACTAACTAATTCTCAATCCTAGTCCTCGCGACGGATCCTGTTCGCTGGACTCGGACTCTTCGTGATGTCACAACTCGTGGCCGTAGCTAGGGTGTCCGGAAACTTCGTCCGGAGTTGGTTCTCGTCCGGACTCCTGTCGGGACGGATAGGTGGTGGAGGGTAGCGACCCCTCGCACCTGGACAGCTTTCAGAGCCTTCCATCCTCTTCGGTACTGGTGGCGTTCCCTTCACAGTACGTCCGTACCAGCGGCAATGCGAGATCGGTATGATCCAGTGCGATGTCTTATGCTGTCTCGGCTTCCCGCTTGATTCGGGAGCCGTCAGCTGCGGGGTGGAGGCGCCTGATGACGTAGTGCGTCTCCACGCTCCCTCGCGGGACTGGCGGCAACTTCCTTCGAACGAGGCTGCGACTGATGGTCTGCCTAGGCGTGGCTGCTCTTTTCTCCCTCGGCGAAACGTTGATGGTGGTGGTGGCCGGATACGAAACGCATGAAATAGTTGTACGTAACAAAAATAATTAATCTTAGGTAATTCTAATACAATCTTGGACCCTGGAGTTCTTGGCCGGTACCTTTCGCGACTCTCCCGAGGGATGGTAATGCGTCCCGTATTTAAAATACGTTAGTTCTACACTCGGGACCTTGCGACGTGAATTTTAACGTCACAACTCCCCCCTCCCCGGGGAGGGCCGTCAAGGCCTTGCGCCTACGAACGAAATCTCTCCTGTTTAGAAATAACTTTAATATTCGCCCAGTACGGCCAAGACTCCATGCCAAAGGTCCATCATTCTCGGGACAACACAACAAAAATAAATAATCAAGCGAAACTTACGTTCTATCGTTATTCTTAGTGATTCTTTTTTTTGCTAGTTGGGGAATTTCTCCCCCTTAAGGGTATGATAAGTACTACACACTATGATTAACTCTATTCTGGTTATTTATTGCTAGGTCTAAGTACAAAAGAAAGAGAGAAATAAAAAAAAAAGATATAAAGTAAAAGAAAGAATACGAAATGGGAGACTTAATGTCCAAACGGAATCATTCTTTATCACAAAAAAAAACTAGAGTGTTAGGTTAGGTAACTCGAGAGTGGTCCGGCATTCCAGCGGTACGAGATTCCAACGAGAATATCTGGATCGCCTGTCTCTCGACTCAGTGGGCGCTGTCGCCACGGCTCCCCTTCACGAGACCAATGTCTAGCGCAGCGTGGGCAGTTCCTTAGAGTCACCCCCTGTCTCCCGCAACGGAAACAAAATTCGCGGCGGACGGGTAGAGCGCACTGGGAGTAGCGGTGTTGCATGCTGAAGCAGTTCCAGCATCCTTCAGCCTCGGCGGCACGGGAACGTTCCTTGGAGCGACTTCGGTGACCCTGGGACACGTTGGCTGCTGGCTTGCTGGACGTTGGGATCAGGATTTTGTCCTGACCCGTCTGCGTAGCGTCGTCCACGAACACCTTCGGCTTCGGGATCGGTGTCTGCGTTACTTGATGCGTCATGCGCACCGGACTCGTCCGCATACCCCTTTCTTGGGTCCTTGGTACCAAACGGCACTGCGTGGCTATGTCCCTGGTGGTCGGAACTTCCACGATACACGAGCCATAAGCGTACACCGTAGGAGCCGGTAGCCTTATTCTGCCCTCGAACTCTTCTCGTATAGCTCGCTGCGTCTCTCTCCAGAGCAGGGGATGTTGCTCCCTCAGCGTGCGGAGTAGGGCTTCAAATGGCCGGAGTCGCTCCCATCCTCGAAGGCATCTAGGTTGTCGGCGTGCCATCGTCGTTTTGGTTGGAGCGGCAATAGCGTGTGGTCCTTTGACACGTGGCGGCACGTTGGTAGACGGTACAGGAACGCTGTAGGCGGTAATCACTCTCAAGCTCCCTGGGCGGTATACGGGAATGATATTGCAGAGGGATGAGGAAAGTTAAAGGGTTTCAGATCTTGAATGTGGAATTTTCCAACCACTCGACCTATCGTGTCCGATAATTCGTAAACCAGAGGCGATATTACGCGTGACACGCGAATCGGACTGTGGAATTTTTCGGCTAACTTCGCGGCGATATGGTGGGTGGATGACGATAATATCCTTAATCTTTTCAGAACTTTCTGTCCTACTTTGAAAACGCGATCACTTCTTTTCTGATTATAGTAACGGGATTGTCTTTGATACGCGGCATCCAGGTTGTCTACCACCCAACCACGCAACGTCTGTAGTTGTTCCATACGCGGACCATTCAGCAGGGTTCGCCGGCTCGAGACTGGGATCTTCTTCCATCGTTCTACGGACCGATTCTACGGGACTCAAGTCCCTACTGAGATTCAGAAAGGCTGGTATCGTTTGTAGAGAAGAGTGGTATGCCGTATTATACGCGAAACGAAATTCAGACAAGCGGGAGTCCCAATCACGATGGTCCTCCAGGAACGACGTTATCATTGTTTTCAAAACACGATTTACCCTTTCGACCGGGTTGGCTTGAGGGTGGTATGGAGGCGTAGTCGACTGGGTGATCCCATGTTCCGCGGTAAAAGCTCGTATCGTCTGATTCACAAACTCGGTACCGTTGTCCGTGAGGATGACCTTAGGCGTACCCCACCGGGACAAAACTAATTCGGTAAGAGCTTCTTTAATCTTTACTCTGTTCGCTCTACGTAAAGCACAGCACTCTATCCATTTTGTAAATAAATCCTGTATCACTAGTACGTACGCGAATCCGGCGCGGCTGGGAGGGAACGGTCCTATTATATCTACGGCTATGACTTGCCAGGGTTGTTTAATTATTCTACGACCCATTAATCTGGCTGGGGCCGTTTGCTCCACCTTATTCCGCTGACAGGTATCGCAACAACGCACGAAGTTCACGACATCTTGGAACAGTTTCGGCCAATAATATTTCGTCGTTATGCTGTGATAAGTTTTTTCGATACCTAGATGTCCAGCCTGTAGCACGTCGTGATTTTCGCTCAGAATCTGATTACGCAACTCTATTGGTACGACAAGTTTCCATGCTTCTAAGTCCGGCACTATTGCAGAGATGATGCGGTTCGGCCGATGATAATACAATTGGCCACGCTCGATTTTCCAATCCGGGAATTTTTGTGGGGTCCTCTCTATTCGAAGCTTGCGGTTACGATACCATGGATCCCGAGACTCTACGATATTCGGGAGAATTTCATCATTGCTTTCAAACATACGAGATAGCGCATCCGGAACATGATGTAAAGCTCCCTTGCGATGGATTATGTCGTAATCATATTCTAACAGTTCGAGAGCCCACCTCGCCAACCTTCCCGTAGGATTCTGTAGGTTGTGCAACCAACGCAAGCTACTATGGTCCGTTATTACCGTAAAATGGTAACCTTCCAGGTACGGGCGGAATTTTTTAATTGACCATATTACTGCGAGACCTTTTTCCGTGACGGTATACTTGCGTTCAGCATCGGTTAACAAGCGGCTCGCGTACGCTATCACATGTTCTTTTCCATCTACCGTTTGCGTTAGTACCGCGCCTAACCCTATTGAACTCGCGTCAGTCTGTAAAACGAAAGGTACTTCGAAATTTGGGCAGGCAAGGGTAGGTGAAGTTACTAAACACGACCGTATTTCATCGAAGGCTTCCTGTTGATCTTTTTCCCACTGCCACCGGTGGGTCTTTTTCAATAATTGACTCAAGGGTTCCGCGAGAGTAGCAAAATTCGGGATGAATTTACGGTACCACGTGGACATGCCTAAAAAGCGGCGTAATTGTTTGATATTACCGGGAGCTGGATACTCGAGAATTGGAGCCGTCTTTTCGGGGTCTACCTGTAACCCATTCTTGTTAACTAAAAACCCGAGGTATCTCACTTGTGAGCAACAAAACTCGCATTTATCTGGGTTTATCACGAGACCGGCTTCTTTGACTTTATTTAGGACTTTACGTAACCATAAGAGGTGCTCCTGGCTCCTGGCTGTAACTATAATAATATCGTCGAGATACGCGAACGCATGTGACTCCATTTCGGGCCCAATGAGTTTATCCAATAACCGCTGAAAGGTAGCCGGGGCTCCGATGAGTCCGTAAGGCATTCGCGTGAATTGAAATAATCCTCTTCCGGGTACTGTAAAGGCTGTTATTTCTCGGCTCTCTTTAGCTAGAGGGATTTGAAAAAATGCTTGACTCAGATCTAAAGTCGATATATATTTAGCGGTACGTAGTTTATCCAGAATGCCGTTTATGTATGGTAAGGGGTACGTGTCCTTTTTCGATGCCTCATTCACCTTGCGAAAATCGAGACAGAATCGGTAAGAGCCGTTCGGTTTTCGTATCATGACGATAGAACTAGACCAATCGCTATGTGAAGGTTCTATAATTCCGTCGTATTAACATGGTATAACATGGTATCTACTTCGGCATTAATAGCTTCTTGTACTTTAGGCGAAACTAGATAGTACCGTTGTTTAATTGCGGGGTAGTTACCCACATCGATTTTATGTTCGGCTAGATTCGTGATTCCCAGAGTCGCGGAAGTAGACGGTACTTCTTCTTCTAAAAATCTGTTTAGTCGTTGGGTCTGTTCGCTGTCTAGTTCAGATATTCCGCAACATGTCGCGGGCGACTTACTATCGTCTGGGCTAATGAAGCGAAATTCCACGGTAGGATCGGAAGCAACACATCAACTATGACGAGCAAAGTCAATACGAATATTAAATTTTTCTAGGAAGTCTATACCTAGCACACAAGGTAACGCGAGTGGTGAGAATAATCTTGCCGTCACGAGTAGTTCGCGATCGTGGAGTTGTATCGGGATCTCCACTTGCTCTTTCACCTCCTCTAAATGTCCCGTGGCTACCATCACCGGTGTCTTTCCAATATTTTTGAACGAATAATTCTGACTACGCAATAGTTCGGCTAGTTCCGTTCCGATAAAAGTCCTACTAGAACCTGAGTCGACTAACGCTGGTACCGTGTGGTCTGCGATTTAAATTTCTACGAACGGTAATATACTCGAGGAGGATGACTTCAAGGGACTACAAAATAGGTCTAAAGATTCGGACGTCGCAATCTTGCTTCGCGAAACTGGAGGCAACCGCGTCCGATTCGGCGCTCTCCTTACGCGTTTCCTGTACACCTAGGGCAAGTGTTGCACGTAACCCCATCGCGACCACAGCGATAACAAAACCTTTTACGCGTATCCTCACAGGCACTATAACGGTGGCCAGATTTACCACAATTCCAACACGAGAAAGAAGTTGACGGGGTTTCGGTACGGTCGCGGCGCGAGTCATCTTCGGTATCTGTGTTCGACTGCTTGGGAGCCGTCGATCGTCCAGCGTCTCTATTACCCGAACGTTTAGGTGGGTTGTCGCGACTTCCGCTTGACGTCGATGAAGCTGGTCTTTTGTTATTGTTTCCATTCGAACCGCGTCTTTCACGGGGCCGAGTCGAGTCACGGGGATAATTTTTCGAATTCCCGTTACGGGACTTATCGCGAGAAGTACTAGGTTCGTCATCCGACACGGGATTAGGATGCGGATTCGTTAGATCTAACGCGGCCATGGCCGATTGTGTGTGGTCACGCTTAACTTTTCCGTCTCGATATGCTAAAGCCGGAAGAAGGGACTGGTCGGGCGAGGGAGGTTCACGGTACTGTCGCGAGAGAGAGAAGTTCGTTCGACGCATTTCGCGATACTAGTTAAAGTTCGCATGTCGGTAGCGTCGTGGGGTGAGATGGCTACTTGGTAACGCGGTAGGAGGTTTCGGTGTGCGTAGGCAACCTGTTCCTGTTCTGTCCAGGGCGGATCTAATCGACGAAACATAGCACGGATGCAAGTAAGATAGTCCGCTATAGGTTCATTTCTGCCTTGCGTACGTCTAGCAATTTCCTCCCGCCTGGAAATCTGAATCGCTGAACCGAACGCGTGCCTCTGATACGAAATCCTGCCAATTCTTCTGATCTCGTCGTCTGAATCATGGTCATAGCTACAATTGCTAATCCATGGCTTCAGATGGTCGATGTGATAAGTAGTATAAGTTGGCGAGTTCTGAACCAGGAGACCTGTAATCGACATATACCGACACTCCAGAGCCTTCGGAGGTGGGTGTCCGTGCTAAGTTGCCGTCGTAAACTACGATTTCCGGAAGTGACGTCACCGAAACCCTCGATTCCAAGACTTTTCACTGGATTCCGGGAATTTTGCGTCACATTCCGGGAATTTTGCGCTCGATTCCGGGAATTACGCACGATCGAGAACCTTCTAGAACATTTTAGAACCTTCTAGAACATCGTAGAACCTTCTAGAACATTCTGGAAGCTTCGACGGTTCGTGTCCGTGCTAAGTCGGGAAGGTTCGCTCCCAGAACCGGCGGTCCTCTCGCGCGACGTTTTGAGACAGCCTCTTGCTCCCCACCCCGGAAAGCCATCCAGAAACCATCCAGAAAGCCATCCTGCACGTTCGTGCAGGTTTCGGACGTCAGCCCTCAGCCCGTTTGACCTCGAACGTTATCTCGCAGAATTGCGCAGCATCCCTCATGCAGTCCTCCAGGAATTTTCCAGAACTTTTGTCCCTAACTTCATCGCGCATGCTAGTGCGTAGCACCGGTGAATCACAGAGAGAGAGAGAGAGAGGGGGAGAGAGAGAGAGAGAGAGAGAGAGAGAGAGAGAGGGAAAGAGACGGAAGGGACCCCCAGGAAGGAATCCGTGTGTACCGGAAGTTCTGGTAAGTCCCATCCGATTACCATTTTTCGAGCGAAACCGCGCGCCGGCCGGGGTGCAGCGCATCCGCCGGTGCAGCGAGGCACGCGGAATGGGGGCTACGGGCCCACCACCGATTCACACGCGCGAAGATTGTAGCCGCCCGGGAAAGGAGAAGACGACTGCTGCGACCGCGTCCTTTGATAGGATTGTATCGAGTCGCGTTCGTAAGACCACCCGACTGTACTCGTTTACCCAGAACGAAATAAATGCAGATTGTTGGAATGAAATCCCACCGTGTCGATTATTTCGGAAAGGCCGACCGATTCCTGTGTAAATTCGCCGCCCTCACGTTCCCCTCTACCAACGCGAAGGAGAGCTAGCGGGAAGATCCGGTCGAGAGGACTCCCGGAAGTGACGCGCCGCGGACTAAAAATTAAAGGGCCGACGAGTCGAGCTGGTGCAAGGATGCACCTGGCGCCCAAGGGATCCGCGGAATGCCACGTTGGGGTCGCGGATAGAACGTAGGTCAGGAAATGCGTTACAAAATGGCGCCCAACGTGGGGCCCACGCGAGGATGATATACTGGTCGGCCACCTTTGAACGGATTTTTCTATTGTTAACACGCTAGAGGTCATGGTGGGCTAGGTAAACGAGTCGGGTGCGCGGTAAGCCGGCTGTTGCTAAGCGATAGGAGTGTGAGACAACAAATAGCCGGCTAGCCGAAACAACGGGTGAGGTCACGGAGTAGAAACGAAATGACAACAGCTGATCGTTGTTGATTATAGGTCGGAAAGTGACAGGTCAATAATCTGACAGCTTCGGGAACAATAGTCGAAGCTCGCCGGGGATTTAAGAGAGAATTTCGATTTTTCGTGTCATTGAACCGCCGCGGAGGATGATGCCGGATTTCGCGAACGAGTCGGCCCTAATTTCGTGGGCAGCCGCTCTAGAGGAACCGGACATTCGCCGAGAATTACGGGCGGTCAACGTCAACGCGGAAGGAGTGAGCCCACCGCCCGATTGCGTTTGTTGCGGTACGCGATGCGTAGCCGTTTCGGGATCCAGGATCTGTGGGGCCCTGACGATGAGGTGCGGGGCGGAGCAGAGGATCCCGCCGACGGAGAGCCGGCTGCCGCAGGACTCCCTGAGGTGAGGCAGTCGTTAGACGAGCCTACCAGGGAGGAGGCGAGGGAAGTGAGACGGTCTCCGTCGAAAACGCCATCCGAGCGGGGGGCGTGGGACGAACCCTCGTCACGTAGAGTTTACGTGCTCCCTGAAGGGCCTCTCGCGACGCGGGCCACGGGCCCCGGAGGAAGATATGTACTGTTGGACCTCTCGGAAGAGGCGGCACCTCCGATAAACGAGGGGATGATGCGGTCGGATCCGGCGATCATCCGGTGGGGTAGCGGCCGGATTCAGGTCGAGACGCAACCGCGTAGACGATCTGAGGAAGAGCGACTACACTCGGAAGAGAGCCGCAAGATCGGTCGATCGACGACGGCAACCGAGAGGGCTAGGAGAGCCTACCTCGAGGCGGGCCGACGCGAGGACGTCGGACCGCGATGTCCCGACGATAGGGAGGACCCTGAGTCGGCGGCTGAGGAGGGGCGGCTGGCAAGAGGCCAGACGTGCCTGAGATCTCGGCGGAGAGAGACTATCTTCCGCCGAGAGGAGGAGGACGAGTCGGACTCTGGCGAGGATGCTGGAGACCGCCGCCACCGAAGGGAGTTGCGTTGGAGCGCAGCTGCTCCGGCGAGGAGGGGGGAGGGTTCGAGAGTCGCTATCCCCCTGGAGCATTGCAGAGGCAGCGGGAGGAGGGTTGCAGGGCCCGGAGAAGAGGGACCGCACTCCTCCACCTTATAGAGATCGGCGGTAGCCGTACCTCAGCTGGGACGGCGGAGTGAGACGTTCCGGATAGGTAGTCGCCAGGGCCACGAAGGGGTGAGGGATTACTATCCGGAGAACATCGTTCCTGGACAGCCACAGGTCTCCGAGCGAGATTGTACAGAAGTGGGGGCTGCATTTCAAGGATAACAAGTACCACTACGCAGAAGAATTCCTGGTCCGATTGGAGGAGAAGCGCCAGGTATCGTCCCTGACGGATATGGAGATCCTGGACGCACTGCCGGAGTTGTTGAGCGTAAGAGCCAGAGATTGGTACCGGCTCTCCCATCGGAAATGGCAGGCGTGGGAAGACTTCACGGAAGGCTTCCGTGAAAGATTCAACGGGCCAAACTACCAGCGGATGCTGAAGGAAGAGGTGACATACGGAATCCAGCAGACCGGGGAGTCGATGGCAGATTTCGTGGACGCCATGAGAAGCCTGATGACGCACATAGTGCCACCGTGGTCGCAGTCGCAGCAACTGGACGCGGTGATAGGCAACATCCACCCTCGGTACCTCAGTCAGATACGAGTGAGCCAAATAAGAGCGTTCAAGAAGCTAGTGGCACTCGGGACTGACTTGGAGACTGGCTGGGCTCTATCCCGGAAGCATCGGGAATTAGCCTTCCGAGAAGACCGCCATGGTAGATGGTCGGAGAAGGATCGGGAGAGGCCCCGAAGACGGGAACGAAGCAGCTCGTCGGAGGAGTGGTCGGAGGGATCACCTGACCGAGATCGTCGAATGCCGCCACCACGTGAAGGAAGGTCGGCTGGGCGACGGGAGCGATCCCCATCTCCTACAGGACGAAGAGCAGAGCGGAGGCCCTACCGGGAGGAATACCCTCGCAGCGAGGAAGGACGGAATGGCCTCGCGAGAAAAGATATCGCCGCCGTGGACGGCGAGGACGATAGGAGTTCGGCCTACCCGACTAGAAGGAATTCCCGGAAGGAAAGCGGGAAGGCGGCCATAAGGACCCGGGCTCCCACTCCCGCCGCACCGTGGCGAAGGGGGGGGGGAAGAGGAGGAGCCGAGTCGGCCCGCGAGAGGGCGGCAGGATCGCCAACCATCCCCAGGGCCCCGGGAAGACCGTGGAGAGGTATCCGGATCAACCTGCTGGAACTGCGGGAAGATCGGGCATCGCCACGGAGATTGTACCGCCCCGAGGAAACGGTTCTGCTTCCGATGTGGACTCCCGGGAGTGTGGGTGGAATCCTGCACCCGGTGTAACCGTAGCGGGGCGGGAAACGACGGACGGAGGGCGCAGTAGGAGCAGGCGACCCTTCGAGAACCGTGACGGGATGATGGAAGTCTCTCACGGATTGCTCCAGTTAGACGTACGAGGGCCCCTCCGAGTGCAGCGGGCAGACACCCGGCACTACTTGAGAGCCACCCTCGGCGGAGAAGGGCTGTGGGCCCTAGTCGACACAGGATCAGCACGCTCGTACTTTGGAGGACTGCTGGCACGGGCTTTTCCAGAATTGAAAGGATTACCCAAAGGCCTGGTGGGCGGGGAGGTAACCGTAGCCAACGGGGAGTCCCTCCAAGTAGCGTTCGCGCTGAGGATACCCGTCACTTTCGACGGAGTGGTCGGAAAAGTGACGTTCAGGATAGTCACGGGACTGACACATGAGTGTATCCTAGGGATGGATTTTCTGCGGGAGTTTGAAGTATGAATCGACTACGCAGACCACACGTACCGCCTCGCCGAGGGCTTCGGTGTGCCGGCCTCGGCGGAGGGACGGGACGACGGGGAGTCCGGAGGGGCAGAATGTGCAGGCCTATCCGAGCTGACAGCTGAGCAAGAAGCCAGACTGAAGGGTATGCTCGATAGGACACTTCCCCCTGGCGGGCCCGCCCTAGGACTGACAGATCTAACGACCCACCAGATAGACGTGCAAGGACATCCTCCCATCAAACAACGGCACCACATGGTTTCCCCTTGAGTGCTGGAGGCAATGAACGAGGAAGTGGATAAGATGCTGGAAGAGGGAGTGATCGAGTAGTCGGCAAGTGGATGGTCAAGTCCCGTGGTGATAGTCAAAAAGCCGAACGGAAAATATCGATTCTGCATCGATTTCCGAGGAG
>NW_014333292.1:213678-215603 GCF_000341935.2 Cephus cinctus | reverse complement strand
AGAGTGCACGCAAATTCGTCACGTAGGATTCGGCGAGTGGGAGCAGCCGAAGAGTGGGGGGAGCGCTTAAGGCAGTGCCCCGACTCGAAGCACTCATTCTTCCTCGAGCCGGTCTCCTATACTGGTCTCTTGGAATCTCCTCTCATATATATTTTTATCCTTCTTCTTCTATACTTATTTCTTCTTTAATTCCTTATTCCTTTATCTTTCATTCTTTACTTTCTTATTTATCTCTTTCCTCATTTCTTCACTACATTTATAATTTTATTCCATACTTTTCTATTTTTTAACTTCTTTATTTCTATCTTCCCTTCTGCATTCTTGTTTCACTCTGTTATCTTTCACATTCCATTGTGCTTGTCTTACTTTTCCTATATTTATTTCATCTTTACTTCCTTATTTCTTTATATTTCATTCTTTACTTTCTGATTTATCTCTTTCCTTATTTCTTCTCTACTTTTATACCCCCCATTCGTTACTTTTCTATTTTTTAACTTCTTACATTTTATCTTCCTTTATAACTTCTCGTTTCACTCTGTTCTCTCCCTCTTTACATTGTGCTTGTCTTACACTTCCAATTTCTTTGGTCGGGTCGAGTACATTCATTCAAGTAGTCATATAAGAGTAGTCACCCTGTTAATGCAGCGATTCGGGGGTTTTCCTCAATAAAAAAAAAAATACGGTCCCCTATGGGGCCTCGGAGGGGTCGTAGCTCCCTTCAGGAGAGGCAGGACCTCACGGAAATGGGCGGGGTGGGGCCCACTCCGCTCCCTTATATTTCCTACTTTTCCTACTTTTTCGAGTATTCTCTTTTCTCGCTCCTCCAGAATAATCTGGTCTTCGTGCATACGATTTACGCATCTTCTTCTCCCCTTGTTCCCTCAGTCATAAGCATTTCTCTTCTTCACTCTTTCTGTTTAACAATCTTCCTCTTTTTCCCTTCAACAACATCTTCCCTGTCTGCTGCCACCAAACTTTTGCATTCTATTTTCGAATCTCCTATTCCTTCCTATTCTCCATCACTCTCCTCCTCAAAGTGGTAGCGCATGTAACATACCACACGTATATTGTATTGTAGTGATATATTGTAATATATTTCTAATGGCATTGATATTACTAATCTTTCGCGGACTATACAATATGTACATTTGTACTTTGTATACTGTATCATTATTGTATTTGTCAAATAAATTATCTTGTAACACTTATACACTTTTCTGATCTCATATTCCTTCCTATATCTCCATCACTCTTCTCCTAATATATCCTTGAATACTAAGTTTTTAAAATGTCTTTTGGAAAAAGCAAAATCCAAAGTGGTAGCGCATGTAACAAACATACCACACGTATATTGTATCGTAGTGATATACTGTAATATATTTCTAATGGCATTGATATTACTAATCTTTCGCGGATAATATATGTACATCTGTACTTTGTATACTGTATCATTATTGCATTTGTCGAATAAATTACCTTGTAACACTTAAACACGTTGATATTCTTTTGCCTTCTGCGAAAATCCCAGAGTACGAATGAGTTCTGTCTCTCTCTTACTCTCCTCTGTCCTAACTGCATCCTTCTCCTACTCCTAATATAATTTGAAGTACAATTCTCGAAATTGCACCTTTGGGAGGCTGTATCTCGGAAACGGCTGGGTTTAGGTCTTTTTCCTTGAAATTTTGAAAGATCTCTTAATGCAGAAAGTCAAAATGGTCCATAGAAGAGGCTGGTATAGGTTAAATTGCGATAGGGCCACTTTCAAAAAATTGGTTTACTTTTTGGTATTCGCAGACTTTTTTTGAATTTAGAAATTATCAAATATTCATATTAAAGAATTCGCATTAGTTCGAATTTTCGCCGATAAGAGGGCAGCACCTCCTGGGCATGATATGTGGCGCCATCTCTGAGCGAACGAGTGAACT
>NW_014333292.1:211853-212843 GCF_000341935.2 Cephus cinctus | reverse complement strand
CAGCATAAGGCAAGAAAAGGAGGAAAAGGATACTGTTATGATCGAGGAGAATCAGAGAGAGCCAGAACTCACTCGTACTTTGGGATATTCGCATAGGGTAAAATAATATTAACGTGTATAAGTTTTACAAGATAATTTATTTGGCAAATGCAATAATGATACAGTATACAAAGTATAGATGTACATACATATATGGTTTGCGAAACATTAGCAATAACAATACCATTTCAGATATGTTACATATATCACTACAATATAATATACGTGGGGTATGTTACATGCGCTACCGCTTTGGACTTTTCATTTTCCAAATGACATTTTAAAAACTTAGTATTCAAGGATATATTAGGAGGAGAGTGATGGAGATATAGGAAGGAATAGGAGATTCGAAAGGTGTATAAGTGTTACAAGATAATTTATTTGACAAATACAATAATGATGCAGTATACAAAGTACAAATGTACATATTGTATAGTCCGCGAAAGATTAGTAATATCAATGCCGTTAGCAATATATTAAAAGATATCACTACATTATAATATACGTGTGGTATGCTACATGCGCTACCACTTTGGATTTTTCTTTCTCCAAAAGATATTTTAAAAACTTAGTTTTTAAGGATATGCTAGGAGGAGAGTGATGGAGAGATAGGAAGGAATAGGAGATTAGAAAAGTGTATAAGTGTTACAAGATAATTTATTTGACAAATACAATAATGATACAGTATACAAAGTACAAATGTACATATTGTATAGTCCGCGAAAGATTAGTAATATCAATGCCGTTAGCAATATATTAAAAGATATCACTACATTATAATATACGTGTGGTATGCTACATGCGCTACCACTTTGGATTTTTCTTTCTCCAAAAGATATTTTAAAAACTTAGTTTTTAAGGATATACTAGGAGGAGAGTGATGGAGAATAGGAAGGAATAGGAGATTCGAAAATAGAATGCGAAAATAGATTCGAATAGAAAATAGAGTAG
>NW_014333292.1:186776-211542 GCF_000341935.2 Cephus cinctus | reverse complement strand
GCCCCATAGGGGACCGTGTTTTTTTTTGTTTTTTTTTTGAGGAAAACCCCCGAGTCCTGCGGCTTTCGCGCACAGGACTAGGGGGGAAAAACCTCAGGAAGGGAAGGAAGTCGGGTCGAGGGACAAGAAAAACGCACAAGGGGGTAAGGTGAAGTTAAACGCGAAGAAGCTAATATGAGTTAAACGCGAAAGGGACAAGTTAAACGCGAAAGGTCTGCCCTTAGTCAAGATTCACCGCAACGAAAGACCGCGGGCGTAGCACCCAGCGAACCCTTGCGGGCACGCCGGGACATCCGGAAGGACGATATTTAACGCTACAACCTCCGTCCCTTCCCACGGGCAAGCCCAGTGGGTTAGACGTAAGGAACCACGCCCGCCGCCGGCGGCGGGCCCCGTTAGCCATCGATCCACGCGCAAAATGTCTCCGACAGGGGGTGACTTTATACTAGCGGGTGCTCAATAGCACCCGCACCTACCCCAAGTGAAGTGACCCCCAAGCACAAGCACAAGTAGGACTTTACCCAAAGTCAACGGACTACCCCTCCGACCTCCCCACGGACAAATAGGATCGTCTCTACCCACACAAGTGCCCAAGGGTCAAGACATGTTGGAGCGTTTTTAGCAAAGCGAACAAATTATACTAAATACGCGAGAGCTAGACACCTGGCTAGATTCACTATACGAAAGACCATGGCCGTAGATACCCTAAGGGGGCTCAAGGCCCCCGTCGGGAGACCCATAAGGTCCTGTTGCGGCCACAACTTGGGCCACCAACCACTGAGCAAGCTCAGCGGAAGAGGCGGAAGGGCAACCCCCGACACCATGGTCTTAAGTCTAGCTGCACTAACCGGATGACTACTCATATATGACTACTTGAATTAATATGCTCGACCCGACCAAAGAAATTGGAAGTGTAAGACAAGCACAATGTAAAGAGGGAGAGAACAGAGTGAAACGAGAAGTTATAAAGGAAGATAAAATTTAAGAAGTTAAAAAATAGAAAAGTAACGAATGGGGGGTATAAAAGTAGAGAAGAAATAAGGAAAGAGATAAATCAGAAAGTAAAGAATGAAATATAAAGAAATAACGAAGTAAAGATGAAATAAATATAGGAAAAGTAAGACAAGCACAATGGAATGTGAAAGATAACAGAGTGAAACAAGAATGCAGAAGGGAAGATAGAAATAAAGAAGTTAAAAAATAGAAAAGTATGGAATAAAATTATAAATGTAGTGAAGAAATGAGGAAAGAGATAAATAAGAAAGTAAAGAATGAAAGATAAAGGAATAAGGAATTAAAGAAGAAATAAGTATAGAAGAAGAAGGATAAAAATATATATGAGAGGAGATTCCAAGAGACCAGTATAGGAGACCGGCTCGAGGAAGAATGAGTGCTTCGAGTCGGGGCACTGCCTTAAGCGCTCCCCCCACTCTTCGGCTGCTCCCACTCGCCGAATCCTACGTGACGAATTTGCGTGCACTCTGTTTTAGGCAATTTCCAGTATTTCTAAATATGCTTCGCCAGAATTTCCGATTTGTAAGTCTTGATATTCTACTTTATTGATTTAATTAATTATTCTAATGTTCCAAACACCTAATTTATTGATATATCAATTTGAACGTAATTCATTTTCGATATTCTACAATTTCAATTCAATTTTTATCTACTCCGTATATTCTGCGAGATTTTGATTTAGCCTCAATTTTATATTTTGAATAAAATTAGAAAGTAAATCAATATCCAATAATATTTAGTAAAAATTGAGGTGCTACACGGGTGTCAAGTTGGCACTGCACTTTCTGAAAAATGTCTTTAAAATGTTTCAACAGTAGGCTTTTCAATAGTTCTTTAGAAGTTCTATAATTCCCGGTTTCGTTCTAAGGGTTGTTTTGGGAACCGGCTGTGAGTAGCGGAGAACCTCTGCCCGCCAAGCTGCATTCTCGTTTTGACGTTTAGCTCTGCTACGACGGGATTCGTATTGTCGACGGAGGCCATGATCAGGAAATCCTACTCCCGGACTCGTCGCTACGATTTAGCGCGATTTTTTTGATGTCACCTAAAACTGTAGCATTGTGCATCTCCCTAAGTACTCATCTCTAGAGCCAATTTTGATGGTCCAAGTTTTCTTTCGACGTCGACGCGCCACCTGAGCGATGGGCCCTCGAACCAGTCTCACGATGTTTATTGGTCGAGTATATATTACAGTAATACTACGCGTGATATTCGTCAGTTCCGTGAGACGCATGGATTTTACCTGTAATAAGTTAGCTGGACACTTTTAACTTTTTGTTTTACTAATCAAACGTCGTAAGATGCAATTTTAGTATGACACTTACTCTGTACGCACGACAGCAGGTAACTTTGTTGTTCGCAGGGCTGTTTCTTAGCAGAAGAGGACACACTGAAGTCAAAAAGCAGGATGAAAGATTAAATCTATTTGGAAATGTTATTCAGGAGGATGAAAGATAAATTAATAAAATACATAAAGACAACCATCATCCCTGCGCGAATGTCTTTTTATTTAAATTACAATTACATTTAAATTATCCTAAAAGTATGTGCCATGCACGAGCATAACGAGGGTCTCATTCATTCGCACACATGCATTACGCTCGTACACTCGCCTATGTTTTTCGTTCTGTCTCTTCTTCATGCTTATCCGTCCGTCTTCGCTTTCAATCGCATATGTATAAATGCCTATATCGTTATCCGATAATAATAATTATTAAACAGTTCCTAGATGATTACGAATCTTGTCGCAATATTCTCATACGACACAATTCATATTGCAAATGGCCCTTTTATAATCGTTTCCTTCGTTTTCTCTTTTAAAGATCTCACTCTCCGTCTTTAATCCAGCGAAGTCAATGCAGATGACTTCGAGTCAATTTCCTTCTTGTCCTTCTTGTAATTGAATTTGATTTCAGTCGTTGGACCGGAACAAGCTCATGATGCTGATCGATGGAGCGAAGGATGCTGGACCTCATTATAGCCTTTGCCTATCTGCCGCCTATTATAATAGATAATAGATTTTTGCTGCTGTTCAGTCATTCTTTTTTTTTTTTTTTTCTTACAATGACCAGTGAGCACACGGCAGTTAAATTCATTATCAAGAAGGCAATCCGTTATTAATAAAAGAGAAAGAATTTAAAGTAGTTTACTACGGAGGAAAGAGAATCACGCGGTGGAGACAGGATCTTTTTATTGTCCAATTAACATTCTCATGATCGTATAAAAAGAGGGATTTGTATAAAAAAGAGGCTAACAGCCAGGAATGTAAATATAAATGCTTTACGCAATGTCTCTTTCCTTCTGCTTGTTCTATCTATTAAACATTAAACGTTACTTGCATTTCACTTGCATTTCTTTCTCTTGAATCGTGATACGGATGACTGCGCGCACTTAAAATTGACAGGGAGAAATTATAGGAGCGATTAATTCGAACAATTCGTTACACATAATCACGCATCAAAGATAACAATCCATCATTGGATTGGCAATCATTCACATCCACAATATCAAGTACATACGTCCCGTATATGTATATAAATTGATTGTATGTATAATATGTATAGGCGCACGATCGTATCAAGGTCCGAGACTCTTGTATAGAGTTTGCTTTGCTTCGTGTATTTAATCTTTTTCTTGAAAATTTCATTTTCAAAATGGCAAACTTTTACATAATTTTTTTGTCCATGGACAACTTACTGTCATCAGCACTGTCAGTGTACGATCTGATCGGTATAAAATAGTTTATACAAATTTTACTTGGAAAAATGGGAATTATTTATATATATATCAATATATATATAAATACTTGTATATGTACGCGCTGATCTCTTGGATTATTGAAAAACGGTCCTAGACTAATTTTAATAACGGAATGAAGTAGTCATTGGAGGAAACAAAAAAAGAAAAATTAATTCTGGTTAGAACCCGGAGACGCGAATAGGGACAATGATTTTGTTTTTTTCATTCTCCCTTAGAAAAAAAAAAACGCATCAGAAACTTACACCTTCTCTTCGCAGAAGTTGTCTATGTTAGGCGATAAAGAGAAGACAATAAAGTAAGCAGTAAAATGGAGCGTCCTAAAAACTAGGTATATACAATTATTACGTTTACCGGAGAAGAGAGCTCCTCCTTCTCTTTATCTTCCTCTTCTCGTTTTATAGTGTACAAAAGAAAATGTGCATGAACGGATGCTGGAGGGAAAGCAAAACACGCAGAACAAGGCTCACTATTATTGACTATTGTTCACGTTGTTCTGCGTAACCGAGTCCATATTCGGCACGTAATCCATCGCCATTAAACATGCAAACACTGTCATAACCATTTTGGGTTTGACCTCGGTAATGTCTTCCGGAAGTGCATACACGCGTGCGCCACACTTGCGCGCCAAAGATATCGCATACTTTGCGTTGTCCAAGTTTTCCTGTAATAAAAGAAATATACAAATATGATTAGACATACGTTTTTAGAGTTGAAAATATAAGCAGAGTGAGAGAGGAAAGAAAAAGAAGCTTTTAAGATGCTTACCGATTCGGTTCCACCTTCCTTAACCAGGTCATAGTTCACTGAACCTGGTTTAATAGCGTCGATCAGGTCAATGACAACCTTTCCGTCTGATATACTATAATCTTGGAATCCTTTAATACTGCTTGTCTTGCCTGCACCCTGCAGCTTTGAGTTTACCCACTGAACAATCTCTTTCTCGACAAAGGTGCTGCCCTGAGTACCAGTCAGGGAAGTCAATATCGACAGGGTATAGGATCTCATGAGTTGCCAGATGAGGGCGAGGGTCAGGGTGGCGTTGCCGTCGTTTAGGTCCTGACCGGCAATTCCAACTAGAGAGAAATTCATCTGCTTTCCCAATTCCACAGCATAATTGCAATTCTCAAGCTTCTCCATGAACTTTCTGAGCTTGGTGAATTTCTTGTGGACTTTGTTCCAGTTTACGGTGCCTGATTTTATGATGTCATACAATTGGAAGATCACTAGGCCGTCGGCTAGGTCAGAGTACAGCCAATTGACGTAGGGCGTCACTCCCATGGAATTCATCCAGTTACGGTAGGTCTTCTCTTCGCGAGTTTCCTCCAAGGATTCAAGACCTTCTATATTACTCTCAGGATTATCTAGTCCGGGATAGTTGTTGAACATGTTGGCTACGAAAGCCAAATTGAGCTTGTAAATTCCATTGACGACATCGCTCGAGGTAACAAAACTCCTGCAACCAAGTTTTCCAGCTTGCTGCAACATAATCTCCGCCCTGGTCATGTGATTTGGCTCCATCAAGGCCTCGAGGGTAACACCGGCCGCCTGTGGCGCTATCTGCTTTATCAGATAAGTGTAAATCTCGGAGTCGGTAATATCCGACTGGAAATTGTTGCACCTTCGTGCGATTCCGGCTCTTTCCAGATGATGATTCACCCAGCGCAGGAGAATGGCCTCTGGTGACAACTTCAGGAGATCCTCAATTCTCTCACCATCCTGCAAGAGAGTTGCCAATCCCGGGCAATTCTCCAGGGTGATCTGGTTGAACAATCCTATACGAATTATCTGCCAGAGCAATCCTAGCACAAGATGAGGTGATCCCTTGGTCAGGTCGTGAGCGTCGATGTTCACGATATTACAGCCAATAGCCTGAGCCGACGACAGTGCCAAAGTAAGATTTTCATGTTTCTTATAGAGGGTTAGGTTCTTCTTGTTAATCGTCCTCTCGTCAATGGTATCGGGGCAGGAGTGATTGATGATTTTACTAAAAAGAGAAAAAAAAACAATCATTAACCGTCCAACGAGTAATGCAATTTTCCTCGAACGCACGTCCAAACGTATATTACAAATTTGTCTCACCAGAGCAGTATGCCATCCTTGACCTTATCATAGAGAGTCTTGCCTTCAGGGTCAATTGGTAATAGATGCTTAAGGTCAGGATCGTGGCCCAGATTGGTATTGATCCAATCACTGAACGCAAGCTGTTCCTCCAGCCTAACCGAGTGAGTGGTGCCCTCGCTGGAGGCTTCGGAAATACCACCTAGTGTTTCCAAGTTCTCCTTCTTGGAGACGACCTGCTTAAAGGTCGAGCCCAGTTCATTGGCCTTGAGTTCCTTGCAGAGCTTTTCAAATTCTTCAAAGGACAGACGACCTTTGTGCTGCAGATGCTGTTTGTCATCGTACTCCTCGATCATCTGACGGACTTTGTAGCCAGGCATCTTGAAGCCGCATACGTCAAGGGCGTTCCTGAGCTCGGTCAGGTCGATGAAGCCATCTCCATTCGCGTCAATCTAAAAATCAACAGCAAATATCACTCAATTATTTGTCTCTTTATTGGTCCCGCTATATTTTCAAATACACATAATATATCTATATTTCCAGCAATTCGATTCCTCGTTCAATGCGTCGCACGTAGAAACGGTGTCAGCTGCAATTTCATAGAACCTGCAATAAAGTAACAATTCCTCGGTACTCAAGGTGTCGCCTATAGGATCCTTCGTCACAATTATAGATACTTCCAAGTAATCCGTGACAAGTGTCTCTATGAAATCATCACGAGTATTTCAAGGCATTACTAACATTCGTAACTGCAGTGTCGTTACACAGGCTTGCAGTCATGAAGGCAATTGCATAAGGGAATGCAGATAGCAGCAATTCGCTCGACAATGACTGTACAGTCGGTGCTCGGTATACTGGAACATCAAATTACTTGGAAACTCCTTAATACGTGTATCGAAGTTAATCGGCCGTGGATTCTGGCGAGTACTTCTTTAAGAGCCCTCGCAAGAGGGCCGCCGTGCCTGACTTTATTAAACATTCCAAGCGGTAAATCGCCTCACTAATTAAGCCTCGTTACTCAATTGATTCGTTGCGTTGCCATTAAAAGTTAATAACGTTTGTGCTTTTCTGTGAAAATCACTGACAGATTCTTGGAAAAACGCTTATAGCAGCCAACCATTGAGTTAATTAGCAGAAGTCAAAATTATGTTTCGAAATAATATTTAAAAAAAAAATTCAAACCAATCGCTCGTCGATTGACAAATTAACATTTACAAACTGCATCGATCCACTGGGATTTATAAATATTTTTTTTTTTTCAAAATCCTACTCACGCTATTGAACATGTACAAAAAGTCCTTGAAATACTCGTCGATAACGTCCCACTTTTGCATCTTCTGAATCTCCATAATTAACAAAAAAATTGCACTGCTACTATTAACGATTCAATTATACAGGAAACTCCCGAAGCTCTATCGATATCGGATTTAGCCCGCTGCGAAGTTACTCGGAAAAAATTAATTATCGAAGGTATCGCGATACCGCGAAATAATATCAGCTGCACGTTTTATTATCACGAGTCAGCGAGACGTGTAAAATTTTTTAAAAAATATGAAAAATAAAATTGACCACATCCGACCCTCCCAGCAGCCACGACTCGTCGACAAAATCGCGCTCGACGTTCCGCCCGAGACTGAACGTCCGTCGATCGGCTTATCGAGACGTTATCAGAGTTTCGATAAAACCCGCGCGAAAGAAAGAGAAAGAAAAATGGATCCTAGAAAAAAATGACTTTATATATTTTCCACGTTATCGCAACTTCGCTCGTTCGCATTATTCAATAAAATAACATAGAAATAGCGCACGTGCATTTTCATAGGAACACGTAGGATCGGCAACAATGATAAAATGAGGATCTGATAAGAAATTTAAAAGCTCGTCGAAACGACCACCAAAAATAACATTCGCATCAATTCCTAACTTCTCCTACCCGCACGTTACGTAATGACAGTCATAATCGTAAGGTTCAAGGGGTTTCACTCATGAGCCCGTTATCACTGAAATATTACGTAATCAACGATACAGGTAAATTTTTCCAATCTCTCACTGATAGAGATTAAAATCTCATAAATAATTATTTAAAAACGAACGTCCAACGCACTTGCGAACAAAACAAATCGAAAAGCTACATTCATACTGATTACGGTGAACGTCCCTCTTATAATTAGCCGTCGGACGTTGTCATTAATTGACAAGGAATAATATTTTTAGAATTATAAACAAAATTATGAGAAGTTACAAAATTTTTTTACTTTTCTTCTTATCACTTTCGATTACCTCGCGATAATTATTCAGACTGCCCAAACTGTCATTAACAAGGTTCAAAGTATAATTCATGACTGTGAAAGTAGCTGTAGGTATAGAAATAATTCTCCAATGACCAATGACACAGCTGACTATCGCTATAGGCACCATCAGCCGTCACTGTACTGTCAAGTGCCTTTTATAGGGCTTCTCCAATAACCGGTATAACAAGCGCGACATGGTTTATCGGTTTTGTCCCTGCGAATCGACAGGGCGGAAATTTCGTATCGAGATCCGCCGATCAGCGGACGTGACGTCATAGAGACAGGAAGAGACAGCAGAGGTTAGGGACCCTCGATATGTAACGATAATACAGCACGTCCCTGGATTCAAGGTTCCTCGCGAAGGAATCGATAACAAATCTAATCGATATTGTCACTATAAATTCTAGTAACTAACAAAGACTACTAGTGCTAATTGCTGTTGGTATTTTGAGACATAAAAATAAAGAGTTCCAAACCGTCTTCCTTTATCGTACCAAGAACGGAAGGAAAGCCCAAAGAACCACGCTTGATGATCCATGCGAGTTATGATTAATTTCCAAAAAAGAGATTGCACGTAATCGCCGGGAGATTGACGTAAAACGTCTTACTTAAATCGTTCCGAACGATCGTGCCAATTTATGCAAATATTTGCAAACCGATCGATCGCCTATACCGTATCAATAGCTCGTAACGTGTTTCTTAACAGCTTCCGCTCTTGTTGTCACGAATAGAATACAAAATGCCAGCAACACGATGCAGATGTAAATATTAGTCGAAAATCGGACACCCTGGGAAATTGGTTGGCTGCACTGCCGACCAGCACGATAATGCATCACGGCAACCTGACCGCTCGGTATTGTTATCTCTGAGCAAAGAGGAAGTAGAATTTAAAAAGTTCAAATTAAAATCCAAATCTGTGATCGGATGGGTAAAGTCATCGAACACGAATGCTTGCCATGAACTGATATGACATTTCGTTTCTGATAAGTAGGACACGATAAGATCTCTTATCGGACAGTAATCTTACTGGTTGGCCCCTGTGTCATATAGCGTACACTTACGTCAGTGATCTGCACGGTAGTCAATCTACGACGACTGCCGGTCATCGAATGGTAAAACCAAACTCCCTATTGACGATCTGAGGAATGGAATTGCGGAGAACCCGCAATAAGGATGATAATAAATAAGCTTTAAATACAGATACAAGGAATAGCTAGAAAAATGGTTTGATGGATGGAAAAAATTCTAAATTTTTTAATGATTTGGCCAAACGCGAGCGCCGCCCGCTGTTAGCGCCGGGACGGAGGAGGTCGCGGGGAAGGGAGTCGGACGACATGCTGGCATGGCGAATCATTTGAAATTCAAGGCGGCCCTGATGGATGACTGTCATCATCCCGTGACCTCAAAGAGACACCTACATGTTTAAACGCAAATGACTAGAGTCATCCGAGTGACTCGTGCTACTCGGAGTATCGTCGGTAATCATCGAGTAGTCAGCACGCGACTTTGAAGCCAACGATTGGCGATTGGCGATTGGCCATTGGCCAGAGGGCTGTGCGCATGTACAGTCATCGGAATGGCTCGCGGCCAAATCGGCTTGAGCTCGTTAAACAGTCACGTAGTCATTCACAATAGAGAAAGAGAAAGAGAGAGAGAGAGAGACGAAGAGAGAGGGGAAGAAAAGGTGGAAGGAAGGAAAAAGATAAATTGAAGGGAGCACGGACTAAGCGCGCATAAGTGATTAATGACTGTGAAAATGACCGTGAATGAAAACGGACAACGGAAATACAAATATAATTTTGCTCCAGACTCCGGGGAGAAAAGAAATAACAAAACAAAGGTCTACAATACCCAGAAACTATGGCAGGACGAATGCATGGTTATCTAGAGTTTACTCTGCCATAGCTCAATTCCGTAAAGTTCACTGTGGTTAAACTTCCGCATAGTCGGTCTGTGTAAACTCCTTCACGCACGACTTGAACCGTTTACCCGCTCGACTAATTCGCTCTGTCAAAGCCACATAAGGATAATGCTCACGTTTTAAATTTTCCCGCGTACAAAATTTCTTCTACCCCCACCCCCTCCCACCCCCCAACTACCAAGATCCGCAGTTCTCACAATTGCGAAATGCAATGTCCGTTCCATAGAAATCCAAGAGTAACGACCGACGATTGCAAAAAGTATTTGAAAAACAAGAGGCGAAGAATAAAAATAGTCTCGTGTCGCAACTGCGAGCGTCCACCGTGTTAGCTCGCGCATTGTATCGCAGCTGCAGCCGCGATGCGCGGTGCACAGAAATCGTAGCGAATAGATTCTGCAAGAGGATAGCGTAACGCGGCTGCAACTGGTTCTATACTTTTTTCCCCTTTTTTCCTTTCCATTTCTCCGTCTCTCCTGACTCGACTTGCGGTAAGATCCCCCCGCGCCCTCCGCGCCCTCCCCACCCACCGACCTACCAAAGCTGAATCACTCGACAGATCCACGCGTCTGATTCACTTTGAATTATTAAAGTGAGTGGCCATACGGCAAAGTATAAAATCACGATCCTCCCCTCCTTAACAGAGACCCACAAGAGAGTTCAGAATCTAGAGTTACCATTGCGTTAGACACGTTCACGGTTAGGCAATTCCGGGCAATACTTGGATTTTCAATTACGTAGTGTCTCGCCGAGTTAATTCGTTATGCAATTCACCTGCTGCCACTTCGATCCTTCAAACGGGATCGAGTGTCAGGTTGGGTTGGGATCGGACCAGACCCAACCACTTCCTGGTTCTCCTCGGTTAGGAACTTGGGCGGAGAATAACACGGAAAAAGCATAAAGGAGAATAATGTCCGGCCTTTGCCTTTTATTTTAATAGTCACGACTCGCTTCGTTACTCATAGTCAGATCGATAACCCGGAACACCCGGGATCCGATGGATGCCCACAGCGTGTACCTACGACTCTACCTATACTGCGTTCGCGTCTACCCTAGGCGCTTAATCTGATTTAGCTTCCACGATGAGGTTAGGCCAATTAAACTGGATACTCCCGTCCTTTGTTCCAGACTCGAGGACGTTTTTCCGCTGTTCTCAAT
Organism: Cephus cinctus; assembly: GCF_000341935.2. Taxonomy (NCBI): domain Eukaryota; kingdom Metazoa; phylum Arthropoda; class Insecta; order Hymenoptera; family Cephidae; genus Cephus; species Cephus cinctus. Next base: position 200,349 of record NW_014333292.1, on the reverse strand, counting down.
GCACCGTAAACACATGTGTATATAATATACATGCCTGTACAGTATGGCGGCTCATTGTATTACACTGGCTCTTAGCTGGCAGCTTATTGTCATACCTGGGTAATTCAATGCCACATGTAAGAGAGGTACCCGCATTTTATTAAGGCAAACGCGAATTACTATAGAGCCGAGAGTCGTGACGCAATATTCATGCAGGACAAGAGAAAACAACGGAGGATGTGTCGAAACTCGACGAGGTACGCGCAATCGTATGAATTTCGAAAATTGAAGCAGCTGGAATTTCCTCCTGACCTTCAAAATCTTCGTCAGGACTGTTTATCAGGCGTTCGGGGATTTTTGGGGAATCTCGTAAAATGCGGTTTGCCATCCCGTACACTATTTTACGAATATGACGTTTTATCGGCGTTGGGAATTATTTTTCGTAGCGCAAAGTCTCGCGCGTCAAGAATATTTGGTCAGCGCAGATTAATGCACAGGAAGAAGGAGACGCGTATGATTCACATCTGTTAACACGATAAAAGTTGTCGACCGTCACATTTCCTCTTATTTTTTTTATTCTTCATTCCTGACGTTCGTCTTATCGGAGGTCCAACTTCCGTTTCTCTCGTTGCGGGGAATAACGTTTACACGCAAAGGCACGATTGCTCGATCATCGTTCGACTGCGTCATCAGGGGCATTGAGTCAGAAAATAATTCGGCCGTAACCCCATAAATATGACAAAAATGAATATTTATGACTCAAGCGGCAAAAAAAAATTATTAAAATTTCAGTACTCGGCAAATGATCGATTTCAACGTCACAGAATATTCCGTATAGCAAAGTCTTGAGAGGACCAGGGTATGCGAGTGAAGAATAAAAAATGTAAAAAATTCCCCCCCAAAAAATGATTCACCCTGCGCAATGTTCAATGACAAAGCCGCACAATGCAATTCTCATGTGCAGTCTTTCCCCGAGTAGCCAGACAATAGGAAGGGTTTTCATTAAAAGGAAACCCTCGAGAACTCCAGTGGGATTTAGCAAAGGTTGTCGTGCAAGCACTTTGTCACGCGTTTCCATATGTGGCTACGCGCTACACGTGTGCACTGACACACGATGTTATATGGTGAAAATATGCGAAGGTGGCTTTTGTGATAATTTGACGGAAGGACTTAATTACGAATACTAGAGGTAATAAGGAGTTGGCCGTGGGACTGGATGGCTGGATGGCTGGATGGCTGGATGGCTGGATGGCTGGAAGGCTGAATGGTTTGATGGCTGGATGCGAGGCTCCCGGATAGTTACACACAAGATGGAGGTTATGCCTCTTCTGTTCTAGTACCACACGTGAGAATGGGACCCAAGAGGTCGTTGTTCCTGAGAATACGACTACAATGGGATCTACGTACGCATCCTTGTATCTTGGATCTCTCTCTCTCTCTCTCCCTCTCCCCAACAGCTCCACAATCTGACTAACGATACAGTTCTCCTGTTTTTTTGTAATCGTATTTTTTGTTTAACTACAAAATTTTCAGAAAAAAATGTTTCATCATTCGCTCACCCATCCCCCGACTGGCACTTACGGGGTTCAAATATTTTCGAGTCCCCGTATATATATATATATATATATATATATATATATATACTGTTTGAGAAAAACGGGTTTTCGCTTCGATTTGTCTCGTGCGTGCGTCTTTCCCTTTTTTTTTTTATATCTCTCGCTCTCTTCTTTTTTTTGTGCATGCCGCACCAAACCAGCCTGACGAGAGGTCAATGGCTGCCAAGAATTCGGGATCCTCCGTACTGTGTATCAAAAATTATTCTCAGATTTAATTTATAAGGGTTATAAAGAGCTTGTGATTTCATGCAATTGGAATTTTATTCCCAGATTCCCCCTCAACCCCCCTCAGCCACGTGCTCGGCATATCCACCCTCCGTAGGAAAGAGCACTCGTTGCTTTTCAAAGCTTTAAATATTTTGTTTCACATGAATTGGCTCTTTCAACTATTCCCAGTGAAGTGGCCACATTGATTACTTCACCTATCTACGTGGGGTCTGTGCTCCCGTGTCAACGATATGGCTGAAACTGCTCTCTTGTTTATCAGAGTGACAAAGATAAGAAACTAACAATACAAGTGCTCCGTCAAGTACTTTAGCGTGGTAGCAAAGATGCTGATTAACCAATTAAATTAAAACGTGAATTTGACAGAAAGTAACGAAAATTGGAAAAAATCAAGAAAAGTAAATGCTATTTTTCCTGAGGCAGGTAAATTCAAATTCATTTTCAAAATTATTCCACCTCGCAGACAAGCGACACGCTCGCTAACCACAAAAGGGTGGGCCATTTATAGTGACCAGGTCGATTTTTTCGGAAACGAACCCAGATATAAAAAAATGTTTCAGCCAGAAGTTGTAGGATTTCAAAGGGAACGGATGAATCCGTTATTGAATTCCAGTCTAAAAGTAAAAGTGCACTAATGACCCAAAATTGACACGTGAAAAAAATTTTTTTAAATAAGAGCCAGCAAATGACCCTAGTAAAGTTACGCTTTAAGCCGTGTGCACAACAACGTGTCCCATACAAGCACGCAAGCTACCTAGACCGGATATTTTTGTCATTTTTAAATTATTTTTATCTTAATTTTGTGTGAAAAAAAAAAGAATAAGTACAATCGCTTCTTCCTGGAAAGAATCGAGATTTAAAAAGTACACGGAAATAAGAGCATTGCTTGCAGATTAAACAAAATGATGAATCCCCGTGTAAATCAACTAGAATTACAAGTGCTAATATTTACATTGTGACGCAAGGCACACCCGGTGCCCCAGAGGCCGATCATTTACTTTTTCCATTTTCTCTCTTGCAACTAGAAATACGCGAGCAGAGTGACCTTGACCCTGTTACGAGATCCGACAATTAAAGGTTACCCGAGCCTCGTTCAACTAACTAGCGCCTATGACCGTTCATGATTTAAGGGTCCTGACTGCAAATTGTTCAAATTATCCTCCTACATGGCTACAATCAATTATCAAATAATCACAGGACCGAGAGTAAACTACTGCATCCACGGATCCGACCTTTCAATTAGCCGTCACGTGAGAACGAAATGGGCAGCCATAGTTATCCAACAGAAAGCAGTGTTCCATGGGTAATTTTGAATATAGTACGTTCCAGCTAACTCCTGTCAAGCCTGTTGTTATTTACTCTGTACAAAGGTAAAGCAACTTCTACTCTTATTCCTGGTCCTTACAGGTCGACCCACCCCGCCCTTCCCCTCGGCGACCCCCCTGCCAGCAGACCACCCTGAAACTCAGGTCGCAGAAGGTCGCAAAGGTTGCCGCGTGCCCACGCGACGCTTCCCGCTCCAGGAGGCACTGAAGAGCACGTGCTGCTGCCCACAGCCGGATTCTCCAGCTTCGAGTATACTAATAACCTCTATAAATACACCAGAGTGACGAAATCGAACGGTACCGCCAAAAGGAATCCCCCATCCCGCAGCTACTTGACACTCTTTTTCTTTTCCTAACACCAGACGCCAATAGGAAATTAATTTCCAGCCAACTTCCGTATTCCAGGTCAATTTAGCGTGAGCTGTGATTTAGTCTCCATGCGGCAATCGCGCCTGGCTCGACGCCACTTCCGATAACGGGTAGAACAGTTTATTACCAGATAATGGAACATCCCCTACCTCAACCTCTGACCAGACTCGGTTGGCTATTACTCATCGATGAAGTCTGGACGTAGCAAGGTGTATCGATTGGCAAACGCCAATCAGTCTGGGATACGCAACCCCAAGCCTAGCGAACCCTCCAAAGCTTTCCGTGCGAATATTACCTAATTACATAAGAAATATATTTTTGCATTTTCACAACACCGATAGGAGACATCGACTATCTATACTAGAGTACAGAAGTGACCTGGAGGACATACCTAGCCAGAGCACAGGAAGCAGACACACTGCGTATGTATCTGAGATAGCGATCGTGAGATTGAGCCAAGACCATTTCACACTCGTGAGCGTGAAATTAATGCAGAAATGTGCATTGGGAATGCGCCCTCAACATTTTACAGGTCTAACGTAATTCACACGGTCGTCATTGACCGGTACTTCAGATAGGAAGAAGAGAAGGACAAAATAATTGTTACGCCAGAATCACTTAGCAATGCTTCAAAGAGGTCTAAGGGGTTATCGATAAATGACTGAAACAGAGATGAAAATAATGACCAATGACGAATAGGCGTTAAATCATAAGAATAACCATAACCCAACTTAATGCGAAGTTCGTGCGCGATAATCGAGGCGGAGGAGAGGGAGGAAGAACAGGAGCAGGGCTTATCTAACAATTAACAATTAGCGCTGAAATTAGTCGCGTTCCATCAGAAATCAAGACAGCCATGAAAAATCGTAACGGCGCGCCGAGTCGAATTAATGAGTAAAGGCGCCGGTGGCTCAAAGAATTTCTTTCTGAATAGGAATGTGAACGAGCCTTTATAACGCACGAGGGTCGAGTCGAAGAAAGGTGGAAAAAAGGCTAAAATAAACTACCCCCTTGGAATCTAGGCAGAGTTCACTACAGCCTCTGAGCTGGACCTTGGCATCCCCTACTATTCTTCAACCCTATCGCGAATACCCAATTCGCGTAGTCAAACGGAGAAAAGCTGCAACAGTCATTTTTTTGGAAACTTCCAAGTTTTTTTGCCTCGAAAAATTTTCAAAAATCGAAATAAAACTCTCAGGCATCGCAGAGCGTGCGATGCCTCGCGCCACGCAGAGTGGATATTGAAATGCTGATTTCTTTTTGAAATACGACTTGCAGTGCGTCAACGCGCTGCTCGACCAGCGCAGAGTACAAAGCACAAGGAGAGTCAGAGAGTGAAACGGTCGCTCCAATTATTGCACAACCATTGGACAAAGTGGCAAGTCGCGTTGCGCAATTCCGAGGACTCCTCCGCAGAATACTAAGGCACCCCGAAGACCAGAGCGGCCGTTTCCAAATTGCCAGCCGCGCTTGCGAAACGTTTTTCCATCTGGAACGCAGTTGGACGACGACCCCGTAACGGCGCAAAGGAAGCAGGAAGGCAGGGAGGCAGGGAGGCAGGGAGGCTGCGACTGGTCATCTCGAACGAGCAGAAACCTAATTCGACGAATCAATGCGCAATGAGACAGATGAACGAAGATAAACGAGCGCAGCAGCCTTCAAAAATTATTATTGCGATTTTACGCCTAAACGATACCCCGGGGGTCGCAGTGGCCACGCGCGAAGAGTAAGCAAAATTATTTGCAACGTTTCTCGTATGTTCGCGTGGCTGCTTATGCACACGGAAATCAAATTTCATCGGCGGTTTACCGACTTCCGGAACACTTCCACTAGCTTGTCCTCGTCAACCTGATTCGGCCGGAGTCGTCGTCTTGCGATCTTTCCGTTTTCTCTTGAGGCAGGGAATATTCGCCTATTTTACATATTGTACCGTTACGTTCGAAGCTGCTCCTCGTGATCGTACAAGAGAGAGAGAGAGAGAGAGAGAGAGAGCGAGAGAGAGAGAGAGAGACAACTTCCTCATGCGAATTTATTCAGTCACGAATATCAAGTCCAAAAGATGTTCACAGTTACAATAACTCTCCCACAATTTAATCTGTATAGATGCAAGAAACATGACACAGTTATTTTTAACCAAAGCCAATATATTCCATGTTTACTCAACCTGAATAAAATTCAAGACAATTCTACCGAAGGAATATACGATGCGAATCCCATTATGATAAAATATGAATTGATAACGAAACCACAATCATAAATAGATAAAACACGTATTGAAAATTCAGAAAATTATAATGCTAACCAACGGAAATCTTATCTCACGACCTCGAAGACATTGTCGACTGTTGTTCTCGTGAAAAATGGAAAAAAGAGACCACGTCCAGAGTAGCTCACGATAAGCGTAGCACACTTGGAGTCATTAAGACCTAGATGACCTGGATGATCTGGATGACTTTCACTATGAGCCGATGTGCCCACATCTGCAGTACGTAACCCAGGGTGTGACCCAGCCTGATCCCCAGTCTAAAACGGTGCAGTCTCCTGCAGAGAGATAGGGGAGACAGGGACTCGCCCAGGCAGGAAGAAGAGGGGCGCGAGAGGGGGGGGGGGTTGATTTTGCGGCAAGGGAGAACGATCAATAAGATAATTGAAGACTTTCTGAGCTATAGCGGCGGAAGTGGTTAATTTCGTCTGTCCTATTATTGTGTCACGGGGCAACGCTTATATTGTTTAGTGGGTACGCTCCTGGCACACTGTATAATGTACAGGTCCTTCAGGGGTCCCCGGCAGACGTCTGTTTGGGGATACGTGCAAGAGTTATTGAGTACGAGGTAATCCTAAGTAAGCGTGTAGAGAACATTAGACTCGAAAGCCCTCAGAAGAGAAAGAGAGAAAGAACGTTTCAGTGCAAACCGTTCTGAGATTGTATATAAACTTACTAAAAACATTAGCTCAGGGTAAGGGGGCACAAGCCCCCTCTCTTGTACGCCCCTTGTGGAGTCCTTAGGACTCCACTATGTCTACTGTTGACATCGAGGTGGCACTAGTTGTAAGCCTATGCATTTGGGTAGAGGCTATGGCGAAAAGAGCAAAAGCTTGACGTATTTACCAGGAACGAGTAGTCAGATTGCAAGGAACATAAATTGTCTGACGGCTTGACCAAAATTATTGGAACTATCTATGGGCATGTTGATTCAGCTACTGAAAGGTTCAGTTACTGCTCTTGAAAGTCTTTGGGTCATGCAGTCACAAGGAAGGCACGTCTTATTGATGCTAGGTAAAGGTTGACGCGAATATCTAAATGACTAGGAGGTGCGTGTACTTTGAATTTTACTAACGCACTGGATGATTCATATGAGGATTTCCGTAGGAATACGTTATCGAACAGCTATTACGCGCATGACAAATAACGTATGTATGCACATGAGTGGGTAATGAATCGCGCGTATCACTGTCACGACACGTGGAAAAGTAGTAACGGAGCATCTGCTGCTATGTTTGTGTCAAGCAAGAATCACCCGTGGATTAGAATGTCCATGAATATCTGAGACAGTGAAGAAAAACCTGTTTTCCTAACGATGGACGATATTCGTGAGGGAAGGAAAAAGAATTGAAAAAAAAAGACCTGGGAAGAAGTGCTTAATACGTTAGTAAACCCAAAAGGGTTTAGGAATCGTATTATGGGTTCCATGTTACTGGTATACTTCTGAGTCTTTTTTTCTAATTATGTTACTCGTAAAAAAAATAAATATTCATAGTATTAGATTGTATCAGGTAATGAGGGAAGAGACGAACGAAAGGAGTTACAGTCATTTGTGTAGTCCAATCCAATTATTGAATTGAGAAAGACTACAGAAGGAAAGAGAGAGAGCAAGATAGTGCCATAAAATAAAAAAAAAAAGTGAATTCGCCATTAGAAACAAAACAAACATTTGCGTGGCCCACGCGGTGTACGTGGCAAATGAACTTTAGGCGCTAGGATGAATAAAAATTAAGGATTCCTGCCAGATACTGAGAATCCCCTCATTGTATTGCCTCCTCTTCAATTTCGTTCTCTCATTCAATTCACGAACGTTTTGGTCCAACAAATACGTCAAGCTGTATAGAATATAGATGCATGATAAAATCCCACGCCGGCATCTTAAGATCCCACTCACTTCTATCTCTTTCCGTTCTCCATTTTCTACTTTGTTTAAACTCCGATATTTAATTAGGACTAGAGTGACTACTGTACACGAGCAGTCGACGCACGTGTTCCAAAAAAAGAACATAACCCCAAATATATGTCAAGTGCACGGAGTACATAATACTGCGTTAATTATACTGAGGTATCGCATACATACATGAGTTAATTAAACTCTGTGTGAAAGATCCTGGATACTAGTCCAAAAATGTTTACTAGTGACTCATGATGTGTAACTTCTTGATCAGGATACCCAGAGCCGGCACGAGGTCATAAATTCCAGAAATAAGGTAGGATCGATAAAAAGGGCGTCGTTAAAAAATTCCCAGGACATCATCTAACCTCCTCGAAGTCTTAATCCAGTAAATATTCCAGTAGGATAAGTATGCAAGATCGATCCACGTGAGTTTGAAAAATATCTATGTATTATCACACTTTAAAAATAAACAAAACTTACCGCTTGAAACTGCTCGAGGAGTTCCTGCCGGTCGTCGATCGCGGTGGCCATGTTGCTCCTAGAAGTCCTTGGGTCACGTTTTTTTTTTAAATCACCCCTCAGATAAATTCCCAGGACGCGTCACACTCCTGGGTACGTATTGGGCGTCGTCGACTAGTATATGGGGTACGCACCCGGCTTGTTTAAAAAAAAAAAGAAAAATATAAACGTCCCCGCAACGTCAAGACTCCTGCGGAAGAGTTCTCGCGAGTTCCCACACCGACTGTCACCGAACCACGGCCAGCACTGAGATGTAGCGGCGCACTAGCTTACTAAAAACGTGTAAAGCCTGGCTGTGCCGATCGGGTCTATTGGTGGTGGAAGAAGCGGTGGAAAGGAGCGTAGAAATTGCCAGTGGAAAGGAGTAACTGGAAGTGGCGAGTTCAGAGTAGAAGTCAAGGAGTCAGGAATTCCACTAGCCGGTCTTTTCTGCTCACTACTCGACCCACACTCACGCGTAGAATCACTACACGTGTCACGTCCTTACAGTCAAACGTAATCTTATGTGGGTTTATATGTTACATATATGTGTGTATATATATATAAACATCAGTTTAGAGCACATAAAAAGCTCACTGTATGCAGACTTTCGCTTTGGAAGCACAAACCACGCCATGCGAGAAGACACACTGGTGGGCAGTGCGGAGTGCGCATGCGCCGCTGCTTAAATGCTTAACGCACATGCGCATTGACGACTGTTTATTATGGCGCCCACTGGAATCATCGGACAGGCCGGACAGTCCTCCTACGCTTGTATTACCAACACACTTCATTGCTGGCACGTATGTATGGTGGTTTGGCAGCGTGTGAGTCGGTGGGTGCGAAGCCGGTTCAGGAATGCCTTGAATTTTTGATACTGGCTTCACTGGATTTTTTCTATATTCTTCCTGGGCTCTGAGACGCTAATCTGATGCCAAGTATAGTCGTACATGTTCACTTTCTTTTTTCTAATAAGGATACAGTCTTAAGGATGAGGAAAGGAGGTGTATGTAAGATGCTCCTCTTAAGGCACACGTGGGACTTAATGATATACAGAATGCATGCTGGTAGCTCGAGATAATCCTGAAACCCTTCCTATCTTATCCTGGATTGGAAATGGGTTTGACGGGAAGACGTAAGTCAGCATCTTCGTCCTCTCCGAAGGATTCAACGTGATGAACGCAGTCACGTAGATCACGATGTCTTTTTTGTCTCCTCTATTATGGTTTATTCATACGGTCACGAACGCCTCTTTAACAAAAGTGCCAGGGGGCTTTTGGATTCTTGAGACTTCATCGGTAAGAGTCTACAACAATCATCCAGACTTTGTCAGCATGTAATTATTAATTACCACCTACTGTATCAAATCACCATATCTTTTCAGATGCAGATGCAAGTGAATTATTGTTACAGGAATATTGCAGTCATATGTCTCAAACGGATAAAGCATACTTCCATTTGTGATAGTTGTAACAGAAAAAAAATTTGATAAATAGCGTCCTTGGACTGATTAAAATGAGAAGCAGAAAAAAAGAAAAATCACGCACGCACCAAGATATTTAAAAAATTAAACGCGACGCAAATCGACTGTCATTGAAAGGAATCAACACGGTGATTCAGTTTTCTCATCTGAATAATAACAATCATCAGGCGTCGCGACGTGAGTCATCACCTGGCGTTTGACAGTCAAAATTCTCATATATTCCAATGAATTTCATCTTAACTACGTTATTCACCGTATAGCCACGTAAGGCTAGGAAGGATATATAAATTTGTGTTTTAAACGGGGCGCCTTTTTTGTTTCCTCTCCTCGTACTTTATCTAAAATGCCACCAATGACGACGCGATGCGTCGGTTCTGACCCACCCAGTGGAATGTGAGTCCACGTGCGTAGAAGAAGCGTCAAGTATAAAAATTCTTTTTTTTTTTCATGGAGAGCAGAGAAGAGCTTTTCTCGTGACAGGCTGAACAAAATTTTGAAACTTTTAACCAGGACAATTGTCTTCGCGAATGAGTGAATTTTTTTTTAAGACAGCCTCTTATGTGTAGACATTCATATATTTTTTGATATATTTATCTAGATAAATCAATGATGGAGACATAGCCTTAATACAAATAAACGTAATCGTAATCCTAGGTTGCCGATTACGCTTCTCTCTCTCGACGAACATATCTGTATATATCTGTTTATTATCTATCTATGTATACTGTACTCTCTTCGACATAACGTTTAATCCTACCTTATCGGTTTTTATTATCATCTTACTGTCTGCTTTACTCTAATCACACGTTACTGTATACATAATCGCGTGTCGTATATTAAAATAGTCATTTTACATTTTCTCTCGTGCGCGCCAGATCGATCATTCGATTTAAACTAGAGTGAAAATTCGCGCGATTGACAAAATTGATCCGGCGCTACTCGTTTAATGAGTAAAATTTATTCTTTTTCCTTTTCTCTATAGGAAGGAAGATACGACTACGTGTAACCTTGATGATCCAATGTAAAGTCGATTCGAGAGTACATGTGAAATGGTTTTTCTCGTGGCGGTCTCTCTCTCTCTCTCTGTCGATTGCCATTGTGATTTCCCAAATAAAATTTGACATCCTGCGTCCGTTATTCACTCAGGATAAAATCTGTGAGCCGATTCACAGATTCGGCAGGACCTCGCCAACAGCTCTAAAACGCGTCACGCGTGGATCTTCTAGAAAAATGCCAGAGAATGATAAATTAATAACAATTGTTCCTCGAGAAAAAGTCACTTTTCCAAAATCCACACGGCGTCCGTCTATAAAAATATACGCGAAATCCGCTTCTCTATTGACGTTTCGTACTACAATTTTTTTCCTTCTTCTTTAAACACCCTTCCGAGTATCTAGTTTCACAGCCTGTTTTAATAAAGCGAGAGAGCCCTAACGGCCGAATGGCAAAGCAATGCCTTCCATTAAGTTTGTTATCGAGAGTAGGCATTTGCTCTATGACATTTACAGTATTTTTTTTTCTCTATGAACAAATAAGATTCAGATGATCTCTATGTAATTCAAAATCACGCATCTTAAAACACGCTGTGCACACTCGACGTATACACTTATATATACTTAGATCAATTTTAAAATACGTTTACGTCTTTGAGTGTCCTACTCATCGCATTATAAAGAATGAAGAGGACTTCAAAATTCGTCTTATTACAACAAGTAACATCTATTTTTGTTCTAAAGGTACAAAGTTTGTCACGGGTACGCCGTTCGCGAGGCCCACCAGCCCTCAAGAAAAGTCAACCAATCATTTTTCTAATGCCGATCTTCCCTCCTTATGATTCCTCTTTGCATCATCCTTGCCTAGCACGAATTGTATCTCACGACATAATGCATCTCGCTGTCTGCACTTGTCTCGTTCAATCGAACGTTATCCGGGAAAAGAGAGAAATGCCTAACGGCGATCAGACGGACAATCTCGCATAAATGGTTTTATAAGTGGAGCCTATCTTTAAAGTCATACATTATTTACAGTGATGAGTGAGCTTAGAAGAAGAAGAAAAAAAGATAAATGCCCGTCCGTCATACTCGAGTCTCCAAATTCTTGGAAATGGGGAATATGACGGATGACAATATCTAAACGGTGGACACGCCGGATGTGAATCGGATTGGTGACAGTAAATAAATTATAAAATAATCTACATATGATAGTAATAAAAGAAAGGAAAAACGTAATACTAATACAAATATTTATAATAATCCAACTAGAGAGATGAGAAAGGAAAAAATGGCCTCCACGTCGATTTCAGGACAATGCGGAAGGCAGATGAGATATGCTTATGGCTGTGTGCTGCCTCGGCTTCATTCTTTTATACAAATTATCCATTTTCATCTTTGTATTTTATACATATATATAGCGTGTTTGTGTCTGTGTCTGTGTATATATATATATGCATTTACTCAATTATAATCCACGGTCATCCAACTAAAATAATCCTAGGTTCCTTTTCCTCAATATATATGAGTATATATATCCTTTCAGTCTAACTTTACACACAGCCGCCCTGATTATGGCGACACAATAGCTGATAAAAAAAAACCACTCCTCTCTCACACTCTCTTTCTCACCTTCGCTCTGTACTTTCTCTCTCTCTCTCTCAATCCGTTATAACGTTCTCTCACTGTTATTCAAATTGTCTCCATCACTCATAACACATTCCATCGCGCACTTTCATCCTTTTTTTTAGTTTTCCTTTTCTTTCCTTCTTACTGCGTATTTTTCTAAAAGAGATATATTCACTACTCGCTTTTGCCCGATGCCTCTAATGCAATACTGTCACTGTGCTGCACTCTGTTATCAAACTCTGTGACACACCACAGGACCTTACCACGTGGCAGCATTTAAATAAACAAAGACAAGGAAAACAAACAAACAAAACACATGATATCCGAAATGCTGATTAACGTACAAAAACAAATTATTAAATCATAGACTAAGACGGTTCATCCGTATTCTTTTGCATTGATAGAATAATGACTTCCTTATATATGGAATATCACAAAACAAGATAATTCTATTAGGATTCGCCATCGCGCTTGTTCCTGTGGCCATTGCTCTCCTTTTATTTATATTTCTTTTCCTTATCATAGTTCGTCAAGTTCTTCGACTGGTTTTCAAGAAGAACTCGTAGCACGTGGATCCATTCCGCTCTTGCACACGATTTCACATATCTTTGTTCTTCTTTTTTCGCTTTTCTCGCTTTAACGTTGTCTTTGTGCACGTGTAATTCCTTAGAAGATCATGATATAGGACGAGGCCTCCTGGATATCGGGATCGGTGTCTGCGCTGTGGTATCCCTGGGACTGAGAAAGGGAAACAAGTGCATCCAGTCCGGATTTTTGTTCGACCGGTTATATAAAAACAATGCTAGCACCTTGCGAGAAGAACAATAAATACGATATACTAAGGGCATACATGGAACGCTTTAGAAAATTGAAAAAATGAAGAGAACTAATGAAAAATTAGTACACATACCAATTATGCTTAATGACAATTTAACGAAAAATGTATATGAATATACTTGTAAGGAAAGACATATATATGTATGTATATGCATATAATAACCTGGTATGTTTAGACTCGATTATTCATCCCAAGGACATCACCCGAATATCGTTTTACCATAAGAAACAAATGGGCGCGCTAACTACAGGTGCTGCGGTTGGGCTGAATAGTCGGGTATATATGCATATCTATGTTACGCAACCATAATAGTTTCATGAACCAAGACAAGTGTCATGTACATCTTCGCATCAAGCAATTACTGCAAAAAAGTGCATTCACCAGTAATTTACATAAATAATAATAAGAACAACAATAGTTAACGATCTCATTCGAGAGACACAATAGAAAAGTAAGGCGGGG